>NC_061076.1:7122716-7422716 GCF_021917145.1 Hypomesus transpacificus
GGTCTAGCCCCAAGTGAAACAAATCATCAAAAACTTTGGGAGATTCAGAGGTTAAATATGCAAATTGAGTGGGCCTGGCTTGTGCAAAAGGCGTCTAAAAAGGGGCTGGGAGGTTTGCCTTTCTACATACACACACCAAGGTTGATCATTCAGTGGAGCACTGCCTATCTGCCTTCTGGACAACTGTATTCTAAGGTAAGGAAACCCATTGAAACCCCTTCTATATCTAACAGTAGAGTACTGCTGTACGTTTACGTAATGGGTCTGCTAATTTAAATGTTCAAGCTTATAGCTTAGCCTGTTTACTCTCTTCCTCAGCAGGTATGCACACAACGGTTCTGCTGGTGCTCTGGGTACTGGGAACATCCAGGGTGTTGCCAGATCCTGACACGGGTGAAGAGAAACCCTCAGAGGAGCCTATACCTTGTTCCAAGGGCTGCACTTGTCTGCTTGATGACTATAGTCTGGAGCTTCATGTCTACTGCAGTGCACGCAACTTCACACAGGCTCCTTCTGATGTGCCTGTCTCCACTCGCTTGCTCTGGCTTGATGGAAACCGGTTCACCTCTCTCCCTGCAGCCTCTTTTAAGGATCTCAGCAACTTAGATGTTCTGAATCTTCAAAGCTGTCAGTTGGTGACACTTGACCAACAGGTCTTCAGAGGGCTTAAGTCACTGGCTCACATCCACCTTGAGCGCAATCGCCTCCGCTCATTACCAGGGACTATTTTTCAAAACACACTAAACCTTGCCTCGCTTAGTCTCCATAACAACCAACTCTCTCGCATTGAAGAAAAGCTGTTTGCTGGCCTCTCCCATATGTGGCTTCTCAACTTAGGGTGGAACTCATTAGCAGTCCTTCCTGAGACTGTTTTCCATGACTTGCATGGTCTACGAGAGCTGGTATTGTCTGGGAATAGACTTGCCTATTTGCAACCACAGCTCTTTCAAGGTCTAACAGAACTGAAGGAGTTGGACCTCACTGGAAATTACCTGAAGGTCATTAAAGCCAATGTGTTCTTGAAGCTACCAAAGCTTCAAAAACTTTACTTGGCCCAGAATCAGATAGTCACTGTGGTGCCCAGAGCCTTTATGGGTATGAAGTCTCTCAGATGGTTGGACCTCACAAATAACAGACTAACAACGATTCATGATGAGACTTTCCTTGGTCTTCACAGTCTACATGTGCTGAGGATTTCCAACAACTCCATCACTGCTCTTCGGCCCAGAACCTTCCGTGATCTGCAGTACCTTGAGGAGCTGCGTCTGAGTTACAATCGAATCCGTGCATTAGGAGAGAGGATTTTTGAGGGGCTTGGTCATCTGGAGGTTCTAGAGCTAGAGCACAATCAGGTGCAGGAGGCACGCGTTGGCACATTTACAGGCCTCTCCCATGTTGCTGTGATTAACTTGTCCGGTAGCTGTTTTCATAGTCTTCCAGATCAGGTGTTCAAGGGCCTGTCAAAACTCCACAGTCTTCACTTGGATAGAGGCTGTCTTACAAAGGTCACAACCCAAGCTTTCATTGGTCTCTCTGGTCTGCGACGGCTCTTCCTCCACCACAACAACATCTCTGTGGTGGAACGTCAGACATTCGTGGACCTCGTTGGCCTTCAACAGCTAGACCTGAGGTTCAACAAGCTTGAGTCACTCACCTCTCACACCTTTTATGGCCTCAAGAACCTGGACTATTTGCTGTTGTCAAGCAATGTGTTCCGTTTGCTCCCCTCTGAGGCTTTGCTTCCGCTGCAGCATCTCTCATGGCTGGACCTCTCTGCCAACAAACTAGAGTTTCTGCCAAATGGCACCATGCAGCTCCTACCTAGGCTGCGTTATCTTAACCTTAAAGATAATGATCTCAGTAGCCTCCCAAAAGATATTCCAGACACCCTGGACCAACTCTGGCTCTCAGGTAACCAATGGAAGTGTGACTGCAGTGCCTTTCCCCTCAGAGCCTACAGCTTAAGGAAGCCACAGGTGGTGCCTCGGCAAGTGGATACTCTGGCCGAGGGGGAAGAGCCCCACACTGTTGTAACCATCTACAACAACATAACTTGCAGCAGCCCTGCCCACCTTGTTGGCCAAGATCTTCGAGATATCACCAATGGACACTTCCTCAACTGCTGAGTGAAGGATATGGGAATGATAGAAAATAGAGAGCACCAGACAAGATAAAACAATTGTTTAAGGTGTCTAACTGGCTAATGCTATTGCTGATCCTATCCATGCAAACATTGTACTGTAGCCTAATGTAAAAATGGAAAATGTATCTTATATTTTGAGTGGCCTATCTTGATTGCTTTAGTGTATTTTTTCTTTGAAATGCAGCCAACAAATTAAAAAGGTTTTAAAAAGTGATTGATTCGTGTTTAATTAACCTAGAAACAGCTCAGTTGGGCTATTTGAGCTGCCCAACTGATTTTCTAAATGTGAATTCAGAGCAGTCTTTTTGTGAATTCGCCTGTTAAACTCTTACTGAACAAACACTGAAAATCCTGTTTGTTTTCCCTCTAAACAAATATTAAGTCGTAAGAGAGTATCGTGTTCTCATGAGATTTTGCACTTCACCAAATATAGTTGCCTACCAGGTAAACAATACCAGTTCCCAGAAATGTATTGGAGCAGCCAGGTCATGGTTCGTTCAGGATTTAATAGTGGTTGATGTATTAACTCTTTCAAATGACTTCCTCATTAGTGAAGAAAACATTGTATCTAAATTCTTTCTAAATTACAGTTTGAGGTAACCTCGTGGCCATAAAAAGGTGAACTAGGTCCTTTGAGTTCTCACCGCAGGCGTATAATGTCTAATTAATTTAGTTTACATAAGATAACTAAATGGAGTAATACCATGGTCTACCAATACAGAAAAGCTCAGCAGGAACTCTACTTTGCCAGCCTTTGGCGCGTGCTGCCACTCAAATGTTTCCTGTGTTGTCTTGACAGTTGTCATAGCAACCGATCGGCATTTCTGCCAGATTAGCTAAATAGCAAGCCACCTTTCGCAGATTTTTCATGTAATATATAGTGCTAGTTGTTTCTTTAGTGAAGAATATATGACTATTGTGTTAATATGGATTTGAATCATTCACATTGGAGCTCACTGCTTGAAAGTATCAGATCGGGGATTCCATCCATCGATTCAGACACTTCGTCAATAAGTGAAGTAAGTTCGTTAGCCACAGTCACTGTCTGTACAGTGCTAGTACTGGTGTAGCTAACTATTAGCACGCTACTATGTTACTCTAGTTATGGCACACTACAATACTTTCGCAAACGTAAGAGTGCACACTTCTCGTTGTTTACAATTCTTCATTATTGCAGTCTGAGAACGGAGAAGACACAGCCATATTTCGCAGACCCACAGCACTTCTACCTCAAAACACAGAGGATTTTGAGGAGTTCCTCTCAGTGTCATGGGAAGAATGTGACGTTTTAGAGGTACGCTGCGCAAACTCATCTTCGCTGAATAGTGATTTACAGTAGAGAACATTTCGTGTCAGATAATCTGTAAATTGTGTGTGGGTTTAATTAGGAGGTGTCACAGTGTCGGACGGAGAACACCTTGTGTGATCAGGCAGAGCCTACGAATGTAGCTCTTGAAGCTACAAATTCAACCCAAGAGGAAACACTGCAGCCCACAAGCAACCCTGGTATTGAGAAACATGGATTTCACATCGATTACGCTATTAAATCATCTCAGACAGACAGACAATGGTCTTGTTATTCTACAATGGAGATGAAAGAACACCAAGACTATACATGTTTGAACAAAAAGCATACAACAAATGCATACATCACTGGACCAGTCACATTAGAAACAGTTGGTACTTTGCCAACATTGGGAAGAAAAGCAACCAATTCTGATAAATGTCTGGAAAATAGTAAAGCTGATGACGGTTTTCCCATGCTGTCTTTAACGGTGAGTTTTAGCTTTTCAGACTGGCCTACATAAAATGAGTCAATGGAAGAGAGTACAACCCTTTTGACTGACAAAATGCTTATATAATGTTACATCATATTGTTGAGCAAAGAAATGCTGTGATTTTAACAGCCACTGGAACAATGGGATCTGGATCTGGTCCTCCAGACTCTTCAAAAGGATGAATTCTTCATTCAAGGCAGTATGTCAGGTGATCATATAACAGCAGGTGACTTCACACAGGTGGTTTGGAATTAATTAATAATAGGAAAAGTAATATGTTAAGTTAATAAAAAGTAGTGCTTTTGGTTTTTCAATGTAATTACAGTTTAGTCTTTAGAGAATCAGGTGGCTGAGCGGTAAGGGAATCGGGCTAGTAATCAGAAGGTCGCTGGTGCAATTTCCGGCCGTGCCAAGTGAGGTTGTGTCCTTGGGCAAGGCACCGCACCCTACTTGCTTCGGGGGGAATGTACCTTTACTTACTGTAAGTCGCTCTGGATAAGAGCGTCTGCTAAATGACTAAAATGACTTTCAGATGCCATTCACCATCAAGGCTTTAATCAGAAGCAGGAAGGATTATCCTGTATAATCAATAAAATGCCATTCTCCAATTTGTGACAGGTGATAACACTGAAGGGACACTCACACACACTTCTCAGGAGAGCATAATGGAAAGATTGGATGATTTCTGTAAGAAACAGTCAAATGAAGAAATAGAAGTAAAAGAAAAAACAGCAATGCAGAAAAAGGTTTCTGTGCCTCAATTACATATTTCCCAGAATCCCACTGATTTCAGGTAATGTGAAATAAATCAATGTATTAGTGTTACATGTATTTCCTTTTTAAGTGTTTTGAGTACATATGTAGAATATTGTAGTAACAGTACCACATCCTTGCTTTTGCATGGTACAGTCAGAAGGTTGGACAGAGAAAATCATCTCAAACGATGGCAGCAGAGCTGAAACTCAGCCGCCAAGAATCACCAACTGTATATATCGACTTGCGTTGTCCCGAATCTGCCTTGAAGGCAACAAGAACATCAAATTTCAGGAAACCTACCATTCCAAACTTAAATAACACAAAATCGCCTGAAGAGAAAGCCCTCAATTACAGGCTTACCGGATCCATCAGTGATAGAAGGTAAATATTATGTCCTTTACATCAATCAAAGGATCGTCTATGACTTCCACATTGCTATTGGCCTCTTTTCCTTTCCATCTCCTCCCAGGGAAAAAACTGGAAAGAGTATGTTACTCCAACGAGTACGAGAGGCAAATAGACAAAGAATTGAATCAAACAGAAAACACTCAGCACCGGTAGAGGATACAGGAGGATCCATTGGATGTGAGAGCTGTTGTGAAAATGTGCCAAGGCGCAAAGCTCCTCCTCCAAAGGTTTTACTGCCAAATGTGAAAAGCCAATCCCCAGCATTACAGGGTGACAAAAACAGACAATTAATTGCGAGAGCACCCACTGCTCAGCAGACATCAACCACTAAACAGCCAAAACCTCAAAAGTAAAATCCACCGTTCATTAAATCATCTTCATGATCAACAAAGTATTGACATCAACCTTGATGATTAACAGTACTTGAATACCTTTATTTTGTGTGCCAGTGACCATCAACGGAAAGAACAGTTGAAGCAGAAATTGCAGCACAGACAGCGTCATCAGCTCCAGAAGAAAATTGAATGCAACAAACCGAGGAGATCTGTCAATGACACAGAGCCAGCTGCCGAGAAGACAGATGTCCTTTATGACTCTGTGAGTTAATATTGAAATATGACAATCATTTTTGTGTTCTGGTTTCTCCTGAAAGGATCTGATAAATGTGTGCACCGACATGTTTTCTTTTTCTTTCTCCAGGAGGCTTCTTACCTACAGTCAGTCAAGACCTTGCCCACAGATATTATAAAACATGAGAGCCTACTGCTGACTGTTTGCCTCTCCAGCATAGGCATTGTGGCCGGCAACAGTCATGGAAAAGCACAAACAGTAGAGTCAGCTACAACTAAATCCCACATATACAATGCTCTGGTCTCTTGGTTTCTGTCCTTGGTAAATGATTTTTTTTTTTGTACTATTGGATGTCATTTTTTTTGTTTGCGACATCATTCCTTACTTATGGGGGGCTATGTGCTGTGTGGTAGGTTGGACCAGGCCCTAGATGTAAGGACAAGGCTGGCATCGAAGCTCCATTCTGGGTTGCAGGACTTCAGCAGCAGTGGAGAGAGAATGGACTGGCTCTTCACATCTTAGCTGTCTCACACGAACAAAACACTTTGCTCTGCTCCAAATCCAAGGTGAGCTAAAAACACCCAAAGTCTCACACCATCTTCTGCCCTGAGAATTTGAACACCTGAAATGATCCAGTGTTTCTGCTTACATAGAAAAGGGCTGTGAACAAGGGCAGAAGTGCATTCCACCATCGAGTCTGCAAGTTCCTTTCCCAGACGCCTCTCACCGTGGCTGCCAATTGGTTGCCACACCTCAGAACCTTGTTGGAGCCACAGGCCAGCCTTCCAGTCAGCCATGTTCCCTTGGCTTGCCTAAGCTGCTTTGTCTCTGTCAACTCAGACCAACAGGTGGGTAGAACGAACAACCTGTGATTCGAAGATGATTTATCACATACTAAACAGACCATTGTGTGAAGGCCTTGCTCACTATGGTGGGAACTTGTGTGCCCCATCCCAGGCTGTGGATAGTGCCTTTGGTTTGAGTCCAGGCTTCTACTGGCAGACCCTGGAGAATCAGGACCCTAGCTGCCAAAGGGTGGAGACCATGTGCACTCAACAGTTACACACAGAGGTGAGTCTTCCTCCTTGACTAGGCTCTCATCGTAGCTGCTCAACAGACTCTTAGCTGGCCAAGATATTATATTATTAATCACAAAACATCTATTGTATGTCATTTCTAGAGTCTTTATAAATGTATTTCGTTGGGTATTGCGTTGACATTTCTGTATCTCTCCCCCCTTTAGGTAGTCTTTGCTTTGGGATACAAAACCTTGATCCTGCAACCCCTAGCAACTCATCACACCCTTCAGCTCATCTTCAACTCAGGCCTTGATGTGTGTGGCCTTCGCCTCCTCTACCCCTCTACTGAGCTTCTGACAAACAGTGCTGGTATGACTGATATCTAACTAAGGCCTAGTCCAGCAGCATAAGTGGGCCAGAATGTAACACCAGTAAAGACTTTCCCCTGTTTCTCTGCAGGGTGTAACCCATGTGGTCAAGACCACGATGGGACCAATCAGCCCGTCCTCGCCCTGGCCCTCCGTGGTCCTCATGCCCGTGCTGTGTGGCAGGATGTCACAGGCCCTGCAGACCCCTCGCTGGCCAGGAAGACAGACCCAGTGTCAATCAATGCTCTTCACGGCAGCTGCAAAGACCAGCCCTTGTTCTACTCCCCTCGCATGGCCAGTCGGGTGCAGAGGGAACTGTGTGTGTGGTTTGCAGAGAGAGCCCCCACAGAAGCCTCATCAACACAAGATCAGGCAATAACTCTGGGTGACAGGTGTGTACAAGACTATATAGATACAGAAATACAACATTTTTGCTGAAAAAAACATTACAACAGAATCTATCCTGACATCGCCCTCGTCCCAAATTCTGTGTTGACTTTAGTGATGTCGAGAAAGCCACCCCCTCACGGTGTCTAACCAGGACATCTGCCAACCTGTGTGCCACAGTGACAGGTAACTCGACCTAAGACCAAGCAAACAAGCCCCCATGTTGGTTTTACATTCTTATTTAGTCTTGAAATGTTCTAAATGTCAATTGCGTGTCTTAGCCAGCGAGTGATTGTGTCTCCCTCTCCCACGCAGCGGATGTGTTCCTGGTCGTGAGCCCCGTAGTCGCCCCATGCTGCTACAGCCAGCTGCTGTCTGTGTGCGAGCGCAGAGGCTTCAGTCTGAAAGGGCTCAAGAGGGTGCAGCTCTCCAACAAACAAGCACAGGCACTGAGACTCACTAGCCAGCAGGTAAACACAGACTCATCCCAAACATGATACTGCTTTGCTATTTCATCATTTGCTCTTTGCCCCATGTTCTGCGGCCTCTGCATGTGTTTCCCAAGGTGTCCATGTTCTGCAGGCCCCCTGCTGTGTTCTTGGATGAGGATCACGTGGAGCTGTCCTCTCACTGCCTCGTCCTTCTGCTGAGGAGAGAGAATGCTCTACGGCACTGTGCCAGCCTGCCTGCAGGTATAGCGCTCATGTGCTGAAGATAAATTACATTTACATTTAGTCATTTAGCAGACGCGCTTATCCAGAGCGACTTACAGTAAGTACAGGGACATTCCCCCCGAGGCAAGTTGGGTGAAGTGCCTTGCCCAAGGACACAACTTCATTTGGCACGGCGGGGAATCGATCCGGTAACCTTCTGATTACAAGCCCGTCTCTCTCACCGCTCAGCCATCTGACCCTGAGATTAGGAAAGGAATATGTCATGTTCGTATCTCTTATCAAATCGCAGCGGCTTCTAATATTCATTGAATCTGTGTATATGTGTGTCTGTGTGTCTTGTGTGTGTTGACATTCTTGATGCTTTTTTTTCTCCAGCCCTGGTGAAGGGATTTGAGGAGCAGGGGGTGATGGGATGCACCCTCTCCAGGCTGTCTGACGATATGAAAATGGTCCCCGGCTGTTTCTTCCACATCCTGCCCTACGCTGAGAGCCTGCTCGACAGTTTTGGTGAGTCGATAGTCCTTTCAGTCCCTAGCCCTACCCACCTGCCTGTCTCCATGTTCCTGTTTCCTGGTGACGCGCTGTTTTCAGGAGGGAGTATGTGGGAAGTGCCGGAACCGTGCCGTGTGTTGCTGTCCAGTCATGGTTCTCCATCCAGCTCTGACGTAGAGCAGGTTGTGGTTCTAACCTTGTCGGGCACGGATATGAGCCAGGGGCTGAGCGTTCTAGAAAGAGCCCTGAGACCGAATCCAACAGGTTCTTATCTACCACATTCCAATATATTTATAAAGCTTGATGATGGCATTCGAATTCTTTGAAAGTATTTGAATGGCTATTGTTTATCACACTGATACTGTCAGTGACCCAGCCCCCTTGTTTTTTCTCAAGGCAATGCAGAGGAAGGTGGATTTGAGCTTCTCGCACTGAAGTGGTTACCTACGCTATCCCGGCAGCAGGCCCGAGAAGTTAGCCCTTTCGAAGTAGGAGACCAGCTGTGGCAGAGCAGCCTGGCAGGCCTGGCATTATGTCCTGCCCTGGTGTGCGTGCTGAGGAGAGTGAACGCTTACGCTACGCTACGCAGGCTCGTCCCAAGCGATGAGCCTCGGAGCCTGAATGTGCTGGTGTCCTCCACTCCTGAGCTAGCGTACAGACAGGCTCTCCTCTTCTTTTTTGAGGGCGAGATCATCCCAGGTAAAACCTCAGTCGGCGTACACCTCTAACCTCTAAGTATCTTGAGGGTAAATACTTTGTCAAGATTGCCCCATGCCAATGCCCACATTCTTAAGGCTTTACAATGGACCTATTGGATTGAGTTAATGAATTGTCCAAGACAAACTTTGCATACATGTATTGGCCAGGACAAAGTATTTAAGCCATAGAACCAATTGATTTAGGTAGATACTAAGTATTGTTCTTTTATCTCAAGATAACAGTGTGCGCCAATTACTGAAATTCCTGCCACCACCTTGCATCAACGCACCTGGTATGTACCACCTCTAAGTTTGGTGAGAAAGAGCTGAAAGAATAGTGATTGGATAGAGTTCTCTGCACAACACTAAATAATTTATTTTTTATTTTTTAACATTTGTTGACAGATGACATGTGTTATTCGGGAAACAAACGGAATAAAATTGAATACAAGTCGTTCCAATTCTATAAAGAATATAGTACTTTTAACTAACATTTGCAACTATTTTTACACCTAGTTTTTTTTCCCCTTTGCTATAATACAATCCACCAGAAGTAGTAATACTTTTACTCGATCTGTACTCTTTGCACCTTTGGGATTGATAGTTTTTTGGCTGTACTCTTCTCACGGTTGGTTGAGGACAGCCAGCTATGCATGATAGCATACCACACTTTGAGTTTTTGTCTCACATCAAAACAACAATATTGTTATTTATTTCAGGTTCCAAGAGTGTGTCACTTCTCAGTAGCATGGCAAATGGTGAGTTCTGATGAGGTTGAAGACCACTTTGGAGACATTGTTGAGAAGTTGAGAACTCATTCTTGAACATGTTCTTAGGTCCCCAGCTACTTGTCACTCTGTGTCTCTTCAAGCCTGGAGTCTGGAGCCATGTTCTGGGTAAAATCTTTCGAAAAGTGCAGCAGAATGGGTTCACCGTAGTGGGCCTACGCGTGGTTGTGCTAGACACATCCACAGCAAAGTCCCTGCTGCATACAAACAAGGTAATCCTTGGACTGACCTATAGCAAAGGAAAAAAAAAATATTTCATGGAACATGTTTGTGTATTATCAATATTCGTTTCAACAGTCTGTGTGATCCATACATGACAAAATATCTTGCAAAATACCTTTTTATTTTGTTTCCTGCCTTAGCCCATTAGGTTTATTCTTTGTTTTGTATAGAACCCTTGTGATGTAGAAGCCCAGGTGCAGCACCTTTGTTCTGGCCCCTCGCTGGCTCTCAGTCTCCAGAGAGAGAATGCTGTGAAAAGACTTCTGGACTTGCTAGGACCAGAAGACCAGACCCAGGCCCGTGCTCAGGACCAGTTCCTGTGGAGGGCGTACTATGGCACGGATAGTCCTCACAGTGGCATCTATGGTCAGTAACCTTTTCCCCAAGCTAGGCCACCCTTCAAGTCAACAGAGACCAATCAATAACATCAACAACCAAGCTCAGACTGGTACTCTACTATTGTGTTTAGAACATGAACGTGAGTCATTAATATTTTCGCCATTGTAGGGTCAGCTACATATCGGGAAGCCGTTCAGGATGTGAAAAGGATGTTTCCAGAAGGGATGTGCTGCACAGAAACTGAGACGATGAGACGGGAGCAGGTACTCTCCTCACGGGTAGCCATGCGGTTTGCCTGACGTGTCGTATCCACAGTGTGAAAACTGATTGTGTGTTTTCAGATACCCTGCGTACACTCCGACTCTGTGGCCTGTGTGATCCGTGAGCAAAGCTATGCTCTGGCTTCTATGGCCAAGGAGAAGGCATCACTCACACTCCTAATGGAGTCAGGAAAAAATGGAGGTTCGGAAACCTGGAGATCCCAATCTTTTAATCTTGCTCAATTCTGACTGAGATGATATATTTTAGACCCACTTTTTTTTAAGAACCAAACTGATCATACAGCTTATGCTATGATACTACGACACTGTGATTACTGAATAACTTTCCTTGGAATGATTATTCCCGACAAGGTGTTGACCAAGTATTTTGCTACGTTGGATGTTGTTTCAGCCGCAGTTGAACTTTGTTAGCTGGGCTGAAATTGTCCTGTTGTTTGTTTGTTTGTGCTAGGGTCCTTAGTGCGCAGTGCCCTGTGCCAGACCACCTGTCTGCTCGTGCCTTTTAATGTTCTGCAAGTTAACCGAGTGCCCCTCCAACTCGACCTCCTGGAGAGCCTGCTTAAGGCAGGCTGCCACCTTGTGGCTGGAAGAATGAGCGTGCTGGATGAGGCCCAGCGGCAGCACGTCAGTAAAACACTGGGTGGGAAGGTGAGCGTGGCTCTGTGATGCCGGAAGGGATATTACTGTAGTATGGGGTGTGATTTTTACTGTGTATATACCCTGAATGGGGATGCAAGGAAGTAGGTAGAAGTTGGTGGAGTGTTAATGCATGGTCTCTGGTGTATCCTTTAGGCTCCTCATCTTCCAGAGGGCCCCTGTCTTGTTTTGGCTCTTCAGAGAGACAATGTTGTGACCTGTTTCGACTCCATACTTGAACGGTGAGACAATCATGCTGTTCATGCTGACCTGTTCGAACCTGAATGTTTCAACTTGTTAATGCTGTACATTTTACATGAAACTTGAGCATTTACTAAACCAGCATTTGCTTTAGAATTTACAGGGAGAGGTCTGACCTAGAAAAAGTGGGAAAGGGGATCATTTACCCCTGCACTGAAAAAGAGGTAAGATTTTACAAAATTAACCTTAATATAGTATTCAAGCATTTTATGCAAGCATACTTCTTGTATGAATGTCTAACAACCCCTCCCTCACCCCACTGGCTTCAAGTATATATACGTTACACGTTATCTTTGTTTTGGCTTTAGGCTGAACATCTGCTGTGCTACCTATTTGATGCCCTGTCTCCAGATTGTCATCATGCTATTGTACCACAGTAATGACAAATCCCAATTGTTGAAATCACAAACAGACCAAATATGTGAAATTTGCAGGGCTTAAATTTGTCTTGCACTACACTGCTACACACACATTGTTTTAACTGTTTATATAACTAAAAGTGTGGTGCATGAATAAAACAAATTCAATTGAACTCTGCTCAAGCTTGCCTATCTTAATGTGCACATTCCATGACTCATTTTTATCACACTGTGTGGTGCATGAATAACCAAATACTCCATATTTCAGACAAAACAAAATATTTTAATTCCAATGATAAAAAGTTTATGAATTTTGTTAACCTCTGCATAACTTGGTGTAGTGTAAAACAAGTGTCTCATACACTAAAGGAAAAATATTATGCAATTTACATGTTCTACTTAATTCTTATAAACCAGACATCTATTACTTCCTGAAGCTATTGTGAGAAACTCCAATGAATAGACTAAGTTAAGTTAAAGACTTAAACTGCCAAAAAACAAAATACAGATATATCTTTTGGGAGAATAAAGATATATGATCATGGTGGGCCCAAAATATGTATAGTTTCTCAGGTGCAATACAAATGTTTTTCCATTTAAGTTTAATAAATCTATCAACAGCAGTGAACAGCAGTTCAAAAATAATATAAGGAATGAACACCTTGATAGCTTTTATAGCTTTAATTATAGTCCCCCACACTCATTACACTGACAAATACAAAACTTGTGTTTAAATCTTATAAATTTATTTCATTGTATATCAATTCACAAAACTAGATGCTACATCATTATGGATTAACTGCTCCATATTATTCCAGTGACCTAGTGTACATCTAATTTAGAACGGTACATTCAATATTTCAGGGTTTTCATGTTAAATTAACATCTCTATAGAAATTATTTAAAGGGAAACATTGCTATTCGTTTCCTGTTATTTCACCTATCAGTAATTATTTATTTAACAATTCAATTAATTATATAATCAATAAGGACACAAAATCTTGACGGACTTTTTCCAATAACAAAAACATTGTGAAAAAATATAAACACTAAGCAAAGACATGTAATTAAACAAGGAAAGCACCTTACAGTTTAGGTGTACTTTTGAAAGCATACACATAGTGCACAACCATCCATATTCAGCACTGATTAATTGACGTTTTCTGTAAGTGAACGTAACGTACAAAAAATAAACATAATTCAGAAAATAATATATATGGCAACTTCATAATGTTAACACAAATGCCATTCACTTCTGACATTCCTTCACTGTAGACAACAGACAATTCAAATTCCATCTAACTTGAGATCAGTGCACCCAAGACAATTTTATAACAGGTCTCATTTTGACATCAAATGATTTCTGTGTTACACATATGGATCTCAAGTTAGGATGCTGTCTATTAACATTTCAGAATAAAAAATGGTGTACCCCACTAATAATTAAAAAAAAAGAAGCTATGTGATGTCATCAGTTGCCATTAAGTGCACTCTAATGGCAACCTATAGGGTACAAGGTTTGGTATCTGTCAGATTGTGTTTAATTTATTTAGCTGCTAAATGCTCAAATGCAAATAGTTATAAAAATACAAAAAAAGAACAGAACAACTATGAACAGTGGAGGTCTTTGGTTGAACTACAAAATGGGACTCGAGTGCATCAATATTGTCAACAAAAGCAAATGGCATAGATTTTTCTGTTATTTACTTGTGAAGAGATGTCATACTGTACGCAATGTTTAAAACATGCCATGATAATTACTACAGAAAGACGGTACAACACCACTTTGGTTCATTTTTGAGAGGATAATATGACATCATACTTTTAGTTGGCTTTACACGAGAAAATGTTACTGATACTGAGGTTGGTGTAATGTTTAGAATGCACAAAATACTGCAGACTAATAACATCAACAGAATTCTCTGAACTAATGCAAGAATTGGGAAATTCTACAGCAGGTCCATATAATTATTCTAACAGATTTATAAAAGTACCAAAATGTCGTCAAAACATTTTTTTTTCTCCCACACTTATGTCTACAGAAGATTGATGCTTTCATGTCTGTAGTCGGAACTGCTTGTGCACAATCACATTCAAACATCTAAATGTATTACAAGAAACTACATTAATACATTTTTTACCAGCAGCAGCAGAGCTTGCAGAAGTGAAGGATCAACCCAGTAATATGCTGAAATGAGTCAATACAAATATTCTGGCAGTGAAATCTAGATCCATAGCTGGTTAACGAAGCACATACTATAAAACATGCAATATATTTTTTGCCTGCAGTCTTTACTTAATACCAGGTAATATTTCCTTTGACTACATTTCTAAGAGACACCAAGACAAGTTAATTTTGAGTTGCTTCATCGCCATACATGTAAATAAATCAAATTTAGCTTAATTCCTTGCAAAAGCTGTACCTGGTTTCTCTTTACAAAACTCAAAAAGCAGTCATTCTTACAAGAACCAAGATACAAATCAAGAAAAAAATAAAACTTTTTGTTTTTACACAGTAGAAGGTCATTTCAATTAGATTAACCTAAACACATTACACTGTCATATTTGAAAATGCAACCAATGGGTGCACCACCACTGATTTTATTTTTGTAAACACTACAGGGTGATGCACTTAAGTGTAAAATAGAGCTAGTCTTTTGCACAAGAACATTAACTGTTTTGTCCTTTTATTTGCATACTACTAAATGTAATCTTCCCTTTCCCAAATCAACCCCTAACTGTTTTGTGCTTGAGGCAATCTCAAGGACTAATGTTAACAGTGTGGTGGCCTTTCCAACCAGCCAAGTGGAGCGCAAGTTAGAACCATTACCACCGTAACACTGTCACACCCCTTCAGATCTCAAGAAGCGTTTGTTTTGGGATGGGCTATGGAGCTACAATAAGAAGCACCATTGCCGATTCAGACAAGGAATGGGGTTAAGTTTAAGGTGTGATTTGAAGTCAGCATTCAGGCACTGACAAGGTATGTTTTGATACTATAAATTATAAAATGCTTTGAAATAATATTTGGGCAAATACACTATGGCATACATATTTAGGTTTATGCAAGATGAAGTAGACATTTTGCAGACATCTTAGACGAGCTTAGACTGTGTGTCTACTTATCAATCCTAAACATAGATGCACAGCGTTTTACTCTAAGGCAAGGCACTTGAGAATGAGAGGCCAAGTATCAGATATGTTCTACACATGTTTAAGAGGCTAGAAGTCCTCAAATAATCAAACATGTCAGGCTTTTGCACATACTACAAGTGCCCCTCTTAACAACTATACAGATATATTAACTGATACCCTAACATCGAGTATGTGCCTTATTAATATTACAGCTGCTGGTTCTGTCTAAAATGCATTCAAGGTTTGCACTTATTTGATTGAAAATGTAAATTCAACAATGATAGTAGAAACTACTAAATACTTTTCTATGAAAACTAACAAGATATATAGAACTATACCATGATTTAATAATAGTAAATACTAAATTTTCTAGCATGTTTCACAGTACACAAAAGCTTTATACATTAGCATATTTAGAGAAAATATACATCTAATAAGAAAAAAAGAAAATAAACTACAAAGCAGCTTAAAGCAAAATTCTAAACACCCTTTGACAAATTCCCAGTTCAACAAAGTGCTTTAACAAGTAATCAATCTTCACAAAGATGGTCGCTATAATGATGTTTGACTGATGCGTCAAGTTATGAACAGTCAAATTGGGGGAAATTTCCAGAAATATAATGAGGGATGTGTGTTAGTCATGAATTTATTACAAAATTACTTATTATATTTAAGGACTTGCTTGTCAGTCAAACATCATTCAGTAAGCTTTAATATAACTATTAGTTAAACCACTGTGAAATACTGAAACACAAAACTATTTTGAAAATGTAAGCGTGTGTGTGTGTGTAATATATAAATACACACACAAGTATATTTGTATTAGTAGTTCTTCAAAGGGCTAATTACTTAAATAGTACCTTGATTAATTGTACATTACCACTTCAATATTTTTGTCTGACAGTAGGGACATTCTGTTTTATTAGATGCGCAGTTCTCACAAAGTACATAATGTTGGCAAGGCTGCAGAACTATGCAACGGTCATGCTTTTGGCAAACTATACATTTCTTTGACTGAAGCTGATATATTACCTGCATTGGAAAAAGATGAAAGAGTTTCAGTTACAACTGACAAAGAAAATAAAATAAGCTTCATGCAAAAATGGTCAAATACAAAATTCTAGATAGATCATGTTGTACTTTAAACGCTTGTATAATAGGGGACAAAGCGTTTGTCGGACACTATCAATTAGAAGTTGAAAGTTGATCTAGTTCTTCTTACCCCGTCTATACGATCTAAATCAGCGCGCAGCTGGCTCTGGATGGAGTGAAGCTTCGTCAGAGGGAGCTGATCCAGGTCTCCATAGCTGCGTAGTAGTGGCGTTCCAGGGGAGCGACACAACACATCAAAGTCCCTCTGGAGCTCCTTCAGCTTGCGCTCGGTGTCCTCACGTTTCTGCTCTCCCAGCTGCCGGTCCGACTCGGCTGATTTTGCTTGCTCTTTTGCATCGTGAGCATCTTTCTGCCAGGCTTCACATGCCTGGCGGAGGGGTAGAGAAAGCAGCATTAGATGTGTGGGTGACTGGGTAACACTAGGCTTACGTAAACAAGGGTACCTGGGCTTGACCACTATCTTACTGGAGAGGCCATAAAAGAGTTGGTCAAGCTTACAGGGGTCAGAGAGCGTACACACTCAACCATGCACACACACGCACTAGGTCTATGCAAGGGAGCCAATGAAAGAAGAGCCATGGGACATTTGCATGCCTTTGTATTAGCCAAAAACAGTCAAGAGCAGTTCTGTTTAAATAGCTTGCTAGCACAACATGCTAGCAGACAAACTTTGTAGCACAATGGCATGTAATGTTTTTGTCTCCTTGTGGGCCGGCCGCAAGCAATAAAGCTTTCTTAAATGTGTTCACCGACTGACTGTGCAATGCTTGATCTAATATTGAGTAATATTTCTGACAGTGACAATGTTGTGCGGTCGTGATTGCCGCATGGGACGATGGCTTACCTGTTTGACCTGGTGCCAGGCATCCTCCCACTGCTTGATCTTTCTCTTGGCCTCCTCCAGCTCCCGAAGGAGACGGGTCACATCGGTGCTGCTGGAGCTTCCTGTCGTGGAGGTGAGGCTGCTGAACACTGGAGACGGGCTGGGAGAGTAGCTGCCACTCACAAAGTCCCATATGCTGCCCGTTCCCCCATTCAAACCTAAAGGGAGGACAAGGAACGTGATTTGATGCTCACGCAAAAAAAAGGAAAATAGCGACATGTGTGATGAGTACGAAATGATGAACTTGCAAACTTACCCAGGGAGTTCTGGGAAGTGGATGTAGGCGTTCCCAAAAGGCCATGCTCAGCTTTGGCTAAGAGGGCCTGTGGATGCTGGGGTACCACCCCTGACAGCAGGGACAGGGATTGAGAGAGCGAGCTCAGAGGGGAGGCAGAGAGTGACGAAGATGAATTGAGTGACGAGGACCGTGCAAGTGAGCCAGGAATGTTTACCGGGGCAGAACCTCCTATTAACCGTTGATCTACCGAGAAGAAATCAGTGTCAGGTAAGGTAGTTCCAAAATCTCAAATTTGACGACACAAAGGTATACATTGTATGTATTCTTACTTGCATATCCGAAAATGTTGTTTTCTTGCTCCTCTAAGTCTTTATCAAGACAGGCAACATTGATGTCACTAAAATTTAGATCAAGAGCAGAACCTACAAGAGAAGATATCAAAATGTTCATAAGGGGGCACAATGGATGTCTCTTTGTTCATTTAATGTGTGCACATTTGTGTGTTTAAAAAAAGCCATATTGAATCACTTCATTTGAAGAGGTAAACTTACCTATAACGGATTCCACTGTATTGCTCCCAGGGTAAAATGGGGTGGCTTTTGCATTCATTGTTGATAAGGTGGTGGGTGAGGAGCTATCGGAGCCAATACTAGAGGCCAAGCTTGACGTTATACTGGAGGTTATACTAGATGCTAAAGGGTTTACTACAGAGAATACAGAATTGTGTGTCTGGAAAATAAATGTCAAGGTCATAGTGAGAAACAGCTTCAGAAACACCGAAACCACCAGGCAGTTTTTAAGTTGAATAATAAGTTAAAATAAACAAGACATATATAAATAAATATATATGTATTTGTTGGAATATGTAAACGCAGGCCAACCCTAAAACCTGGTTGGAGTGCTGCTATTACCTGTTTTTCTTGGTCCATCAACTTTTGATCATTCTGTCCTTTGTAGGTTCTTATCTGAGAACAGACAGCATATTTACATGACCAACACACAAGACCATCACACCCCAGGTCAGTAGACGAAAGAAGTTTCTTAAAGGAGAAGGAAATGTTGTTAATAATCAGTCAAACATCTGCAGCTCTATCAAAGAAAGAGGGGGTTCAAATCAAGAATCAGGCATTTCGCAACTGCAAATCATGCAATTTCACGGAATATAGATTATGTAGTAATGTTAAAAAGCTCAAGTCAAAAAACGAAAAGAAATTCTTGAGTAAGCTTTTTAAACTTTAACCAAATAGTTAAGCCTTTGTTTTGTGTAGCAGTTGTCTTCACACATGGAGAAAACAATGAGAGCAGTCTTATTGTACCTGGTCCTCACGTTCAAAGCCCGGAGCTTTGGGATAGTTAGACCTCAGAGATGAGACACTGGACGTGGTGGACTCTGAACATAAGCTACCATTAATTAGGGATTTAGGTCTGCCGGTGGGTCCAATTGGGGATAATGAACAGTTGCTTCCTGAGCTTGGCGTTACAGTTGGACTATTTGAACATGAGACCTGAGGGAGAGAAGTACACAGAGTCTTAAGATTAATTTGGAGCCAAATAAACTCGCAAATGATTGGCTGAAGAGCAGTTAGGTGAAGAAAGTTAATGGCTTGATTTAGCAATTTGAGAATTTGGTCCTAAAAGAGACTCTTGTTGCACTTGTTCTCCCTAAATAAAAAATGAGATGACATGTATATGAGCAAAACAATAAAACAAATAAAGAAAGAAATACAATACAAATCATGTAAAACAATCTATTAGTTGACAATACAATTTAGGCACTGGAAAGAAGGAGGGTGAGGGTAGTATTCAGGAAACATACATTTCCCACTTGGCCATTGTTGCTGGTCGTGCTGCTAATGGAGTTGGCACTGTTGCCCCACTCGCTGACTGGACACTCAGAATACTGCTGGGAGTTTAGCTTGGACTGGGAGCCCGATTGCATGGCTGTTAGCAAGGAGTTCATGGTTTCTTCAGTGGAAGGAATTCCTGGAGGATCACAAAGACAAGAGATCCATTTATATTTCATATTAACGTTCCCTTCTTTCCTTACCGCGAGGTTTAACTAAAATCGAATTATGTCAGATTACGTGTTCTCGCCTGTTTCATTTGAAGATGTCTAGGGCCCAAAGACCCCAAAATACATTCAATCAGCAAGCAAAGATTTTAGAATGCCAAAGATTTTACTTACTTTCTACGTGGGCGAATGCACAGAACGGTCCCCTGGGACAATAGCCAGTTTGCCTCATGTCATTGCATTTAGTGGATTTGTATATCTATAGGATTTAAAGTAAGAGCAACAAGGCTGGTGTATTAGCCTACACTTTATTTATATATTTTTTTTACCAATATCGCCTAATATTGCCACTCAGAATAAATGAAGTGAATGTGTCTGGAGAACAAACTGCCTACTTACCTCTGGGTGGAACTGTTGTTCTGTGCGTGAGTGACAGTACTGGCAGCTATCACCACTGTCACACTTCGATGGCTCTCCCCACTCATCCCCATGTTTCACATTAGGGCATGGAGTAGATCTGCAGGAACATTCACAACGATTAACTTTGTTTTGTTTACCGCCTCAGTTGTCACTATACTATGATGCTACATACAGACATATTGCTTAATTTGGATTTCTTGCTCATATCCGTTTTTTGTTTTGTCGTTCACATAATTGTGAAAATGTGGCCATTATCAAATTCCAGCAAACTGTAAAAGCATGCTGGCCACATAACTTTTGAAAACCTACTTTTGATTTATCTCGGGGATGACAGTATTGCAAAATCATTTTTGTGGCGCAACATCACACCAGTGATTACAATGTGTAATCGGTGTACCGCCCATCCCTAGTTCACACTTTCATGAAAATAACAGACAAGAGGGGGGAAAAGAAATCCCAGTTGAGACACTTTTGTCGGCAGCCTAAATAGGAGGAGCTCACCTGTATTTAAACTTTCGTGGATTTCTTCTTCTGTCTCTACTGTTGTGGTAGTGGGGACAGGCATAGCCTTGTCTGCATAGTCTGGGAGGCTTGGTACACTGCTCTGTTTTATAGTTTGCCAAAACAAAGTTTGTATCTGCAAGGAATGCACAGATTACAATTGTTGTTAATTGCTTCACATCCAGTCCAACAATTGAATGGTAATGTTTGCTCAGGATGTGAGGTCGCTACGGGTGTATCCTGCTCACCTTGCCACCGGGGGTCCTCTGTCAGGGTTTTCTCTATCATGGCTTGGCTAGCCAGTACACCTGGTTGAAGATCAGGGATGCCTTCCCCAGATCCCAGCTGTCCATTATGTAGAGCCTCCTGAGCCTGAATTTCTCTGTTAAAACAAACCAAACCAAAAATAAGACTAGGACACGCACATAGACAGCACAAAAACACCAAGCAGTAAATGTTCAATATCCAGGCATTGGTTAGGCATTAGTCCTTTCTTGCTCAACAGTTGCTAGGCAACAATTGACATGGCTGTTTAACCACTATTGAAAAGCAGTATCATGAAATAATTTGACTGACAGACGTGTGGTTGTCAAAACTTTTGTTTATGACCCAAGTCTATAAGTGCCCTATGCATCTGCTGTTAAATCCACAACAGATATACATTTTGTATTATAGAATGTACTCTAGCTCACTCATCTAAATCAGTTAAGCGGGGTAAAAGTTATCGGAAGTAGAGAGTATTTCATATTCAGAGTTTACGATAAAGAAATGATTATGGTCATGCGTGACGTTTCACCTGATATCATAGACAGGGGGGCGGAGATCATGTGGCCCATGAGCGAAGGCGCAGTGCAAGCCGTTTTTCACGCAGTGCCCACGAGCATCTGTTTCATGAATACAGGTGCCAGTCTTGTAATAGCGTAGATGGTACTTGCGCTCTGTGTCACCAGTGGTCCGGTGTAAGTAGGGACAGCTAGAAAGACATCCCAAAACAAGGCCATGTCAAAATTTACATTACTGTCCTTTAAATACAAACACCTAATCTGCATATAATCTTTTTTATGTGATACTAACATTTATAGCATATTAACAGCGGAATGGAATTGTTATGCCAGTACTAAATAATGCTGTAGAGTTTAAAATGGAGAGCAGACAATGGCAAACAACAAAAATGCAACTAATGTCCAGGGTGGGAGTACCAAGAATGCAAAAATCTGCCTTAGATTATGACACCCTTTGATTTATGGAAAGCAGCACTTAAATCTGTACAGAAATACATTAAATACCTCAATCATGCCACAATGAAAGAAATTACCAATAATCTTGGATATAGAAAACGCTATATAACTGGGTAGCAACAGTAACCATGACAACTGATGTGCTATCATGATATGGTAACAGAGAGAGAATAACAGTTTGCTTGCAGGAAAAAAAACAAAAATGAACATCCTCAACACACAGTATTCCATATTTTTGTGTAACAGTGACTATAAATGCTTTTTCTTCACAATCTCTATATTATCATTTACTTGAAATTACCACTTTGAAATGGTATTCTATTACTAAAAACAATGTAATGATTCAAAGACGACACAAACACATATTTGGAGTACTTAATCTCGATCGTTAACAGGTCATGTAGTTTACCATGCTCCAGAGCAAAGCAAAACCAAATTATGATAACATAACTGAACATATTACTGGAAAAAAAGCAGTTGAATCGGGAACAAAGAATCCTTTATGTGAGTACAATAGTACAGTTTCATTGCTGCTATATCTGGAACCCTTGTCAGATCTTACTGATTTGGAATGTTGCTAGTCACATGCTGCATTTCCTTCAAACATAGCAGGTAATAAGATACATGCATGTTACAGTCTCGCTTAAGAAAAGTATCAGTCGATCAAACTCAAAATCTGTTCCTCTTTCACTTTCATTAAAATACGTTTTGTACATTGTGTGTACATAGCACGCCAAGGAGTGAGTATATATGTGATTCAGGTGTAAGACAACTCAGAAAATATCCCTTGGAGGACAAATGCTGGTTAAGAGCTCTCTTCCTTCAGATCATATGACAAAGGAGTTGATCAATCCAAGAACACCACAAGCTTAAGTAGGTATGAAACAGATGAAAAAACAAAATGCCAGGATACATGCTTTGTGCTGGATAAAACACAGACATTTAGCATAACCAGTGGCTATGTAGCATGAGTTTCTCCTGCTAGGTTTTAAGTCTGGGAAACCAATTCTGCAGACCTTTTCTGAATCTCTGTGAAACTATACCCATATGATAGCCTAAAATAATATCAGGATTCAATCATGCATTGCATTGGGTTATAAATTTGTGTTTAACATATGTTAAGGAACAAATATGATCAATATTTCAACCGATTTAACAAATGTGCCAACACTAAAGGAATTATAAACAAGCGTCCTTGGACAGAGATGACTACGTGCAGGGGGTGTGCGATTTATTTATTTCAAGCACGAGTTAAAGATCAATAGATCAAACCCAAGGATGTAACCAGAGACAACACAAAGCTGAAAGGCTAAACCCATTTAGCTAACTGGCTACACTAACGAAGAACGCTTAATTCATCGAGAAATCGTGCAACAATGACCAAGTGAACAATAATCATTCAATAAAGTAATTCAAATCTATGCATTTTGCTTTAAAATCGAATGTCGCACATGACAGAGAGTACAGCAGCCTGGTTAGCTCTTGTAACACCATTCATCCACTCACTGGAGTGACTATGCACTTACTCATCTCCGTCTGGGCAAATGCCTGTTGTCTCGTCGTACTTTGTGCAATAAACATCAGGACTGTAGTTAAAAGTCCCATCTCTTCTGCGTATTGGTCGTCTACGCCGTTGGTTCAGAAAATGCCAATGGAAACAGGTGAATGGTCTATGCTGCGTGCACTTGTGCTGCAAAAATAGCGGGCACTGTTCGGTCCTGAATTCCTTCAAATACCTGCAATATTAAGAGAAGATGTGTTAACAATTATATCTGCGTTGGAAACTGTCTTAAAATGACACTATAAGGACAATGAACATGTATTACGTAGGTAGCTATTTAGCTAATAAGAAAACATTAAGCCATTGGGTGATTTAGACCTTAGTGTCCCAATAATTCGCTTAAACTGTAGCTCTACGAGCAAGCAAATAATCAAGTTTTTTCGCTAGTGTGGCTAAACTAGCTAACGTTATCTATTTTAGCGCATACATTACCTGAGTCTTTATATAGCAAGCTCTAGTTAGCTTACATGTTTAATATCATAACAAAAACTAGCTATAGCTAAGCTAGCTACATACGTTCGTAATATGAACCATGTGCTAAGCCAGTTCATCTAGTTTATTACGTAAAAGCATGATTTATAGAAGATAACTGTTGCATATAGTTTGTCACTATTAGTATGTTCTTTATCGTAATAGTTATGAGTGTAGTTTACTAGCATTATTTAAGTAGACAGAATAGTCAAGCCAATTCCCCACTCCAAACAGGGGACTATTTGTTTACATACAGACAGAGCACAAGTTGACTGACAACTGTGTAGCCACTTGCTAGCTAGTTGTTGGTTGGCATAAGTTCATTTCGATTACTAGCTCTATATCTTCCAAAACCACACTAGCAACTTAAAGCTGTGGAAATACACAACTATATATTTGGGGTCAATTATGAGTTAGCTCTAATTATTAACTTCCTAACTGGCCATGTAGCACTAGCTATCGATTCGTAGCTGAAAAATTGCAAGTGCTAACTAGATTGCGGTTCAGACTATTCACTGGGGTTCCGCGATGGGTAAAAACAACTGTCTTGTGACTGCGTGTTCCCAAATGATCCAACCAAAACAAGAAAATAATTGCCTATTGTAAATTGTTACCATCCATTTGTTTAAACAACATGAGACACGCGCGTAGGATATGCACGGTCCTCAGGAGACCAACCTGTCAACAATCTGCATGTAGTAACACATTTGAATTGAATAGTTTTACTTCAGCAAATATACGAAGCCCGAGCTACATCGCCAGCTAGCGTGCATTCAGAATTTACAAAAGGAAAACCACCGTGTCCAACACAAAAACACGAGTGAAAGAAATCTAGTACGTCTGCAGTAAACTATACATTATATGTCAATGAGGCCCAGTATCTAGTAAAATACGTGTTTTATACGTTATAATATTTGCTTTACTTACGTATAGTGGGTTGGTTTCTCGGTTTGAGGAGAAGCATTAGCCGCCGTTTTCGAAACCGACGGCATTTTCAGTCAAAACAATGAATTGCGCATGCGCGAAAACTTATATGAAACAAGTATTCACCAGGTAATCTGAAGACATCGGGCAACATACATTCCAGAAGGCCCTATATGAAATTATGAATGATATGAAACACCACACATTTTAATGTCAAACGCATGACAGTAGTCTAAATGTCGAATAAAGCGGCAATTATATGTAAACCTCAGTCCTCTCTGAACGTTTGACATTGTTCGGGCAACAACTCCACGAGCTGCGACATTGTTGCTCTGGCTATTAGTGCAGACAATTTAGGCCAAACGCTGACTTCCCAGTGAGCCTCAACGTGATTATCTAGCAAGCAAACAGTGATTAGTTTATAACAGAGCCATCTCTATTGCTCTACTTTAGAAGGGCAATTAACAAGGTGAATTGTTACACATCGATCTATAAATGCAAAACAGGTATTTGAACCGCCGTGATGCAGTGTTAAACAATAGCCTTATGTGTTATTAATGATTATTTGAATTATTTGAATTCAACATCCATGTAAGTATTGGAGGCTTATTATCTTAGTCCAAAGCTCATCATTACTTTTCTCTGTTCAGGTACCCATTCTTGTGTGCGAAATGCATTTTATTCAAAGTGCCTCTAAACAGCAGAGCAGGCTTGCCTTCAGTTATTAAGTACATTTGGATAATGCTTGTGTTGAATGTGAGTCCATGTCATTATGTAATCCAAATAACAGTTTGCAAGTTGTTACTTTACTTTCAGTAATGTAGTAAAAATGCCACTAGAGGGCAGGAAAGCATTCTCAAAGTGAAGCGCGGGAAACCATGTTTGCGTTTGGACATGATGATTTGCGTAAATTAAAACAATGTAGCTAGTTGATGAGAGACATCTTTTGTCAGTTATTTTCTTTGCCTACTGTCGAAGATACACGTCAGAAAATATGGCACCTCACGAGACTCTCATTAGACCAATCGTAGGAAACTTTTAGAACATTTTAGACTCTTTTTAGGGGTGATCAAGCACATCTAAGCATCCCTAAAAATTAAAATAATAAACAATTCAAAGAAATTGAATGATTATGAACGATTATTATCTTAAATACATTTTAGTGCTCTAACGTGTTAAAACAATGTTTATTTATTGTTGACACATCATTATCGTTTCATTTGATGCTGGTAGTTCATGAAGAAAGGGACTTTCTTAGTCTTTTCATTCATTCAATATTTTGTATAATAATAAATGTATACATTTTCATCCAGTGAAATTAGTGATTTTTTAGCAAGGGGGTTTAACATTTTTGCAAGGCAAAAGTCCATGTCACAGTCTCATTTTGGGCTGAGCTCCCCTAAAGGTCTGATTCTAGAATCGTCCCTGGTACGAACACAAGCCTTCCTTTTAGGCTACCCAGGGTCCACCTTCTATTTTCTTTACCCCCTTTTCCCGCCCCTTTGAACAATGTTAATTTACAAATGCAATCATGAGTTGCCTCCATTATTCAGCTTTCTAGGCCCACAGTATGCTCTTACAATTATGCATTAGCCCAGCTCTATCTAGGCTTAATTACTTTGTTATGGCAGCAACCTATCTGATTCTTTGCGGCTTTTCACGTTCTTCATACCATCTGACACAGATTGGCAGGGGGTTAACTGGTCATATTCAAAAGTATTGTCAAGCATGAACATGACTGGGCTATGATCTTAAATGGACTAACCTTTCACTTACTTATGAGTAATATACCATTTGTTTTACACATTGCAAGTTAGGCCTATAGGTTGCTGTATTCTCACAACGTAGTCTGCCGTAAATAGTTTAATGTCTTTGTGTTTTTTAAGGAATGCAATTCAAAAAAAAAAAAATCTTCAATGACGTCAGTCACATCAAACCCTTTACCCTTGTCCCAGCTGCACATAGTACTGTGCCCTGTCAACCTCTTCTCACACTGTGTGTTTTTGTGTGGACGGATGGGCCCTGCTCTGCTTTCCCCAGAGACTCAACTAGGGGGCTTTTGGTTCCTTCCGTCTGGGCGCCGCTTCTGTTTAATAATGAACTTGTCAGTTTTCATTGCATTATCACTTGCCCATCTTCCTGTCTTGTGCCCTCTGTTGATTCCTCGAGTCACATCCTTAGGCTGTTCTCACAACACTTTATTTCAAGATGTTCTCCAAATATTATAAAGACATACCCTTAAGAAATGCTAAAGCCAGTTCTGTATTTTAGGAAAGTCTTAGAAGCGGTGCCTTGTCGGTATTTTGTACACATTCCCATAGAATCAGTTAACATACTGATGGTAATTTACCATATGCAGTGAGGCATTTCTTTTTCTTAGACCCCCTACAAACAATTATTTAAACAATGCTCTGTTGATTTCCCAGGCTGCTGGGATGGTAACAGCTGGAAAAACAGTTTACTGTTTGGGCTGCTGTTTTCCCAGACTGCGCCAGGTCTGTATGTCCTACTGCTGGCCTGCGTAGAAACACCAGCGCCCCACCACCTCCTGGAGCCGTCCATACATAACACATTTCACATATAACTTACATAGCCTACATGAAACTTCTTTCACTGGCATGACCAGACCGATAATGATGTGGATTTAGCAGTAGCTTGCCTACTACTATAGTTTGAGTACTGTAACGATAACAGTCAATCAAAACATATGATAAACGTACCACTGTGTTTTTTCCTTTTTATCTATCTTAATAGTGTTTTTTGTTTTAGTATGATCAGATTTGCATTGGGAAATATTGGAGGATGTACTGTTCCACTGAAAAGCAAACATTTTCACTGAATTTTTTCCGGGCAGTTTTAGTCTATTCACTGCGTAACAGAAATATCTTAAAGAGGCTGTAAACTGAATTTACGACAGGTGCTTTTGTCAACAAATATTTAGCACTATAGAAACATGTTTGTATCCCATCTGTGTTGTTTAAATGTATTGCTTTGTAACCTGAGATGCATTTTTGAAGCACCTGTTTTTTCAAAATATATATTTAGATTTCTGCTCCTTATAAAAGTGAATTAGACATATATTGATACTGTATGTCCCAAAGAGACAGATTGCCCATTATTTATTCCCAAGTAGATCCACGGGGCCAAAATCCTATTTGATCTTTTCATTGCTATTGACCAGGACTGGCTCATAAAATGTTTGAATGAGTGGCCTGGTGGATGATTCAAGAGCATACAGGTTGAATGTACATCTATATAGTATACACTATAGACAGCACTGTGTACGTGTGTTTGTATTTCTACTGGAGATATGATTAAATATTTTAGCAGAATAGATTCATAAACAAACAATTGGCACATTTTCTGAAAGTGCACTGACATGTATAATGCAATGCAGTGCATTGGTTTTTTTCCCTGTTGTTTCTTTTACAGAACATGCATGGTAAAAAGATGCTTTGTTTTTTAGAGATGAACACATTCACAAAAAGAAGCTGTAAGTTTCTCTTGATAAAATGAAGCATGAATGAGTTTAGTCTTTTAAAACTAAAATGTAATGCTTTATATATAGGGTTAATACAGTACCTGAAACTTAATGTACTTACGCTTTTTTATTCAGAAATATCCTCCATATGACTGTCAGATTTTGGTTGGCTTAGGTGAAGTTCTATGGGCATATGTCTCCTTGTGACATTGCTTGGAAAAAGGGCTATACAAAAACAATTTGATTTGTTTTGATTTAGTATAAGCTATCCTTCATACAGTCGTTACATAATATGTTTCTCTCTAATCTTTAGTCATTATATCACCTGTAACTAAAACTGAATTCCACAATTTGGTTGTTTACTCTGGAGTTTACCAAAAAAATGCTGTTTACTAAATAAACCCATTGCTCTAAGTTCCGGGAGTACAACGGTACTTAGGAATGGTTTGCTTGACCCGATGTTGGTTTCCTCAAGGATCACAATGACTAATGCTTAGAGACATGTTGCTCTTGTGGTTAGTGGTAACTGAGTAAAATCTTTGTACTCGCTGTGATATATTGTTTTTATTGTTGCTTGTTTTTCCACAGGTGCACTTGCACTTATAGAGGTCCATGTTGTTTAATTGTAACTTGTTTAACTACTTGCTCTTATGGTTCTTCCCTTTGGCACTTATTTTGGTTGTTCACAATATGTGCTTCATGTTTTGGCTACTCGCAATGTTTTGGGGCTATCTTGTTGTTATTATCAGTGACCTATGCACTTTGTAAAGCTGTCTCTTGGAAGTTGCTTCGGATAAAAGCGTATGCTAAATGAATGAATGTAAATGTAAGTCCCTTTCCCCTGACCTAGGCCACTGCAGTCCAGTAGTGTGAGAAGCGTGAATGACTGGGACTGAGTAAACATAAGAGATGGTAGCAGCAGCTCCATCTTCATTCTGAATAATGTGTTTACACAGCCTAATCTCTTCGGAGCAACACCTGCCTCCTTGCTCCAGCCTTGGCCTAACCGGAGCTGACAACTAGGCTCATAATCATGTGGATAGCAGCCTTCTTTAACATTTTGGATTGATCTGAAGTGAATAGTGGGCATCATGTTTCAAATAAAGCAGACTTTGTCATCATTACATTAAGATTATTTGATTAGAAAAAAGTATTTCGCTCTATTTCATTATATAAAAGTGGAGTTAGGACAAAGACTAAAGATTTACTATGTAATTAGTAAAATACAGTGTCATTCTCACACATGAAAACAAGGCAACAGACAGGTTTGTTAAGCAGTCCCTGGTTTACCTGAACAGTGCAGATCGTAACAGCAGAAGTATAATAACCACATTCAGTTTACGGAGCTGCTGCTGTGACTCTTTAATTTGTTCCTATGAGAATAATGTTACAAAAAGGAGCTGTGTGATACATGACATGAATGAGTTTATTTTTGCCAAGATATGGTGATATATGAAAAAAGAAAAAATGGGGGTCATCATTGTCAATTTTCCTGGAATGTTTGCCCAGTGTTTCCCTAAAGGCATAAAATATATTGTGACTATACTGAAATGAAGGCTGAATCCTGTCCAATGACCAGGAACCAGGCGTCACACCTCTGACACCTCACTTCTAACAGGGATGTGTAAATCCAGAGTGTGGTGACAGAAGCGGTAGATCACGGACCAGCTGGCCTTTTGCTTGACAAATAGCCGCAGCTTGTCCCTAAAGGTTTCACCCAGGAAGCTGTAGATGATGGGGTTCAGGCAGCTGTTGGAAAAAGCTGCCAGGTTTACAATGTGGCCTGTGAGAGGATAATCATGCCACAGGGTGGTGGCACTGCGCTGGGCAGGGTCCGCCGTCCCCTGGAGCAACTGGATGCTAATAAAGACGTTTTCCGGCAGCCAGCAGATGAAGAACACCAGAACCACGACGACAATCATCCGCAGGGCCTTCTGCCTCCGTGGCCACAGGCCCCGGTGTTTCTGGGCTCGCATGAGTTTACGTACGATCAGAGAGTAGCACAGGCCAATGATGGAGAAGGGCACCAGGAAGCCAATTGTCACCTCCAGCCACTGGATCTCAAAGACGTTAGCAAAGCAGAAGTGCACCTCTCCCCTGTGCTGGGTCTGCACGATGGTGAAGGGGAGTAGGGTGGCTATGATGGAGGCCATCCAGATTAGGGTGCAGCTGAGCTTGGCATGCTGCATGGTCCTCAGAGGGCTGCTGCTCATTGAACTGGCCAGGGCTACGTAGCGGTCGAAGCTCATCCACGTCAGAAAGAAGATGCTGCTGTACATGTTGACCTGCAGGAACAGGGACATGAAGGTGCAGAGGACAGCATAGTCATAGTATTTCTCGTTCAGATTGAACACCTCGATGAGAGAATCGGCTACCAAAATGAGGTCCGCCACAGCCAGGTTGACAAAATAAAGGTCAGGGATGGTCATCTTCTCCCTGTGGTTGAGATTCACCACCAGAATAAGTATATTCCCGATGAATCCAATTGGAAACAGGAGTATGGTGTAGAGGCAGGAGAGGAAGAGGCCAATGACGTAGTATTGATAGGTCTCTGGGTTCTCACTTACATCGCTAATGTTGTAGTCATATGAGGTGTTCAGTTGTTCCAAACCATTTACATTTAATTGAACCAAAGAGGTGCCCTGCACTTCCATACTGATTGTATCTCCGTTTTGGATGTCCTGAATTATAGGTCATATGTCCTATATCTGCTACATAATGGCATTGTGACAGTATCCAGTACTCTGTCTCAAAAAGGTGTCTCATCTATGCTGCGTTTGCTTGCTGACAGCAGTCAGTTCTTTAAATAAAGTCTATGGGATATTTGCACCCATGTTGATATCAAAGTTTACCTGTTAGAATATGCCTGAGGACACAGACAACAAAGACAGGCCCCTCCATGTTTTGACGTAGCCTTATCTGTGGAGGCTGCGAATGCATATATAATCCATAGCATAGAGTCAAACCATATGGTCAGTGGTTCACGGCGTGTGCTTCTTTTTCTTTTTTTGAGCAGTTTGTTTTTCACACGTTCTGATTCCAGTGCTGGCTTGTCTCCTCCAGTCCATGAGCATCTTTATTCAGCAAACCTCAGCCTGTGACGCTATTAATGTGACACCTGAGCTGAGGAGGACAGAAAGAAGTCATTACAGGAAAAAAGGTTTCGATTTACGGTCCAACATTTGGCCCGGAATACTTTGTGGGTAGACTTACAGGTTTTTGAAAACATATCGAAAAGTGTGAACCATACAGTTTGTTTCCAATTTTGATGATAGCTGATCTAAACATTATTGGACCTCTGTAGTTGTATGTAGACTATAACCATGAACATTAAAATGCAGGTTACAGACTTAAACACATGCATTAAAGAGCTGCTTTGAAAGCCTCAGCTAATCTTAGCTCAGCCTTATCTAGTCAGTATTGATATTAATAGGTGAACATGGTAGATGAAGAGGTTTTTAGATTGACATTGAAGAATCAGCACAACTTCTAAACTTAGTACACATTATAATGTCTTTGACATTATTTTGATATTTAAACAACGGTGAATAATATGACGTATAAACAACAGTATGGCAGTATTAACCGCATTTAGTTCCATGAATAGGCTCAATATTATGAAATACAATAAAACCATTCAGATTCAGAAAACAATTCACAGAATGTTTTCACAGATGATTGCAATCAAAACGTTTATCAAACCCTTCAGCAAGTGTCCCAGACATGAAAGGAAGATCTTTTCAGAGCTAATACCTACCTGTGAGCGAGACACGGTAATAACCTATGCAGAATGTATGCACAGGACATCAGAAGGGGACGCAAGGGCAGGTTTAGCCCCCACAAAGGGAATAGCCATGGAAAGTCAATTTAATGAAAGTTCACCCTATTAAACTTGGTTGACTTAGTGTGGTTCTTTTGTTTTGACTCAAGCTGTTATTTTTTTTTTCACCAACTTGAGCTTATTAAATAATGCCCCAGCGAGACATTTGGTAGAGATAGAAGCTCTCTGGGGAGTTGGGTCTCTCGACCAGTCTAGACATGTAGCCAGGCAAGATGAAGACTAGATCAATTATACATCACCCATTCGTGTTCATTTGGTCATCTTCCACAAAAGATTTGGAACCTAGACAATCACAGGTCACCCAAAGCGAGTTTGTATTAAATGCACAAATAACTCTATCATAGAGGATTACTAATATTAATTTGTTTGAGCCATTCCACCTATTAGTCAATGTTTTTTCATGTCATGTTTCATTGAATCAAGGTGTTCCTCCTGTTGTCCTATTATAAGGGACTGTTTCTTTGTTGATATATTTTTGAATCATATGAACAGCTACAATATAATACAGATACTCTGATAGAAAAGCACTTACTTGTCTTTTTTGTGTTCGTTGTCCAGCCAGAGTAGAGTCTTAGTGTAGAAGTCAGCAGAGTGCCACAGATTGTAATCCCCATATCCAGTTGACGCTTCCCTCCCTGCATCACCTGCTGTTCAGCCCAACCTTAACAGAGGGAGGCAGGGGAGAGCAAAAGCAGACCAGGAGAAGAAGGCAGTGAAAAGTCACAGAGGAGAACACTCAGATAGATGCAGTAGCTAATAACTAGACCTCACTGAAGAAACTGCTTTGTTTATGACCACGCTTCCTCACTCACACACCACCCTTCCACTGACTCTCTCCTCCTCCCACCTATACCCCCTAACATCCTCTGAGCAGCAGGCATGTTGCCAAGGCTGAACAGGACAACTGACCATCTTAAACCGGAAAGAAGTGTTCTATATATCTGTTCAGAGGAGGTATGAACCACTCCTGTTAGATGTCATTGTCAAGTGCTATAGCTCCAAGGTAAAACATTATAAATAATGTTATCTACAAATCCTGTCTACAGTGGATCCTGGGAAATGTAGGGTGGTGTCCTTGTAAAAGCAACGATATCTGACAGTGCACAGAACTGCCTGTGTTTAGACATGGCCATCTGCTCATTGGAACTATCTGTTGAATCAACGCACTAAGTCAACTATCTGTGTTCAGTCCTCAGTATATTACGGACAGACTCAAGGAGGCAAAGGGAAATGTTTTCTGGTCTTGATTACAAAGAGGAAGCTTTTTCTTAACCAGATCTTTTCCATGTATTGCGTAACTATCATCTGAGAGTGACAGTTGTACCTGTATAGAAAGAGACATATTAGACACAGAGAAGAGAATGTAATGTTTTGATGATGTTAGTACGGTATTCATGCTGTTTAGGCTTGACATCCACAGTAAATTGTATTAGATACATGTTTAGGGGCAGGACTAATGCTGTTATTATTCCTTGCATGATTGCATGCAAATTACAAATACTCTCAGAACAGCAAATATGATCATAATTAATATCACCATAGCAACTTTCACTGTTGCCGCTTGAAAATTGATTGTGTGCATGGAGGACTAATAAAGTCTCAAAAAAAATGTGTCTCAATGTGAATGTCAATATTAAGAGCTGTATGAGTGTTTGTGCTCTCATAAAAAAAATTATTTTGTTATTTATTCATTAATCACTTAACAAAAATTGCTATACAGTAAAATAGAATATATGACAACACTTTGCATTAATGTTACTTTAAGTAACAATACTTATAATAACATTTAGCAGTTATTTTGGAACTGCAGTGTAACAGCACAAGTTATTACATAAGTGAAACTTGGTATGGAGATGATTGGGCTTTCCAGGGTTAGGGGGATGTTAACTTGGATCTTCTTTTGGTAAAGCAATCTCCAATATCCACTTATGACCATTTAATGACATCGCAATTCTTATTAACCTAGAAAGTTTTTTCTGTCTCAAATGTTTTCTATTCAATTTTTATGTTGCTGTGTAGTAATAGATTATGATGGAATGGAATAAGGATAGAATAGAGAAATTATACACAAAGCAATTTGAAAATAAGTAGTAGAGTTTCAAATAACATCGCATATCATTTCTCATTGATTTGACTGCCTCTGTGTGTTAGCCCAACGTGAAACGTATAGGGCTGCTGAGGACAGGGTTAACCAAGTTGAGAAATAACTTACAGCAAAGCGGTAACACTTCCTGGAACCACAACCTACCCAGACACCATGGAGACAGTTTTGTCACATATTCACACATTACATTCGGGCACATAATGACATAAAACTTGCTCTAAATATTGCTTGGTGCGAAGGGTGAATGGGAGATTGTGACACTGACTGATTCCAGACAGTATCTTTTTCCAGGATAACGTTTATTTAAAAGGAAATTTAAGACAAAGGGAATGCTTTCAATATTAGGCTTAAATAAATAGTCTCCTATAGCTGATTTATTTGTATTATTGGATTCAGTCACTATCCTCAAATGTTTCAGAGGGATTTCTATGGATTTTACAAAATGTTCTTAATGTCTGATGTGTCAAACCTTTTATATTCAGTGACCTTTCATCATACTGGAAACGCTTTTTGGCATACAATGACATTGCTTTCTCTCATAAAAGTGTAAAGACCACGCAGGAAAGTTTTAATGGTTTCAGTCATACTGCCTTTGAAGGGCATGGTATTGAAGAGTAACAAAGAAAATGGTGTACATTTTCATGTTCATTTCTGTCCTGAAGATGTCAGTATGTTTTCTTGCGAGGCAACACACATCAGTTCCAGTAATGGCCACTGGGCAGCGCACTAGTATTAATTATTGATTGTGTTTTTTCTCATGTCAGCAAGACCTTTTCTGAAAGACTTGCAACACCTTTATTGAGGAGTTTTAGGGCCTTGCAAGCGAAAATAAATATACAGGCCTTAATCCAAAAAAGATTAGTAGTTGTTGTTTGGTCTAGCATGGTTTTTGGTTTCTCGTTGTTCAGGAACAAGTAGTCATGTGGATCTATACTGTCCCCTCTCTAAATGTCAAAGGGCACTGACCATGGATTAGTCAATGTGAGGATTGCAACACGCACACACATACAAACCACACATACTGTACTCACACACGCTCCTGTGAGGTCTGAGAAGGCCCAGCTGTCAGACTGGCCAGTGCACCAGTCTTTCTGACCCCACAGTGTTTCCTACAGCTGTCTACCAAGCTACCAGACCATGGCTTTGTGGAGACAGGAGGCCAAATTGACCTCCTCTTTCATCCTCTCTGCTTTGTTTGTTTAGTCTTTTGTGAATAGCTGTATCACATGTTAATTAGCCATAGTGAGGAGATCTGTGCTTAGATGATGTTCTCAGGGGAATAATGAGCAGAGATTCAATGTTTTAGTGACATGACAAACGTTATGGATGGCTACCAGTGAGAGGTTGCTGTCTGTGGTTTGGAAGTGGGAGGTCGTCAGCTCTAATCACTTGGAAAAAAGTAGGGTGTGAGGAGTACATTCATCTGCCTTTACTTAACAGCTTTGCATGATGTGCGGCTGACTCCCAACATGTCTCCCAGGCCCCCGACCACAAGCTGAATGGAACATCCTACAGACAGACTCTTCTCTAGTGGTTCCAGGACCCAATTGGATATTTTTGCTGACATTGGATTTTTACATTGTTATTGTAGATTTGATTCTCTTGTTCACGTGAAAGGAGGGAAAACGACAAGGCTGGCAGAAGAAGAACGGTGGATCACGTTTCAACCATCTGGTGGCTTGGTTGTCTTCCCAGAGCTGAGAGGAAGGGGTGGGGGGGGGGGGGGGGGGGGGGGGGTGGGGGTAGATTTTAAATAGTGTCAAAGTAAACCTTCCCTCACCCAAACCTCTTTTCTATAGGACTTCTCATGCCAGGAGTCTTAATTCGGTCAGGTGTTTCCAGAGGCTAATAGCCTCTTACAGTGCCATTCTTTTTAAGATTCTTATGCTGATTGTGCTGTTAAAACAAACGTAAATTCGATGGTTTGACTGATTGTTTGATACATTGGTTTTTAATTCCACAAATCAGCGAAAAACAAACTAATCAATGACAAGCAATTTGGGGAGACAAAAGTGTTATTATTAGAATCATCAGTAACAGTGAGGATCTTTCACAACACCATGCTTCCTTACGCAACAGGTACACACAACAGCGAATCAAATTCCCTAAAATGTCCTGAATTCTCTAAAATAACTTCCTCCAGATGGTGTGGTGGATCTGGTTAACAGCCAATTAAACACTTTAAGTGACAATCAAAATGTTCTGCAAGGACCTACATCGGTGGTCTGATGTTCTTTTCTACATTTACATGTAACGTGATGCATGTAAAGTGGATTCCACATGATAAATCTGATTTGGACTCCTATTCAATGTGATTGAATAAACGTCATTATCTAGACAAGATGTTTCATGTTTCAGAGCACAGGTTTAGAGTGAGGAAGGTTTTAAATACACATAATTTGATCAAAATATCGCTAGACAAGAAAAGTTCTACAACGTGGCAGGTCTAAATAGAGAGGATATACTACTTTAGACCCGACCATCTGCTGAGCAAAGCTCAGAGACTGTGTTCCTGTGACAACAGTGAATGCATTGTGTCCAGGCATAGGGTCATGTCATCACATCCATCTTCAGGCTATAGTTGGGTAACATCTGAAGTGAATGTCTGACTGAAGGCCCGTTCCTCTTTCAGTGCTTATGAATCATGACCACTTCGAAGTAGAAAACGTTTCAGTGGCGCCACATGTACTTCTTCATTTCCAAAAATGTAAATATCCAACCTGCCGTCATAAAGTGGACAGATGGGTTATCATTGTTTTGTTTTCTTGAGTGGCTTTGGAGTCGAAATGCCCCATGAAACTTCAGTTCTCCAAGGAGAACTGTATCCATGGCAACCATTCCCTATTCATTACGCTATCACATCATTTCCAGATGTACAGTCAGTATATTTCAAGCTTTTCTCTTTCAAACTATTGCTGCCTTGTTTCTTTGCTCTGCAGATCTATAACACTGAAGTATTACAAACCTTACAGTACCATTTGACGTTAAAGTGTTAACGTAGCATTCTCTTTAAGTAGATTAAAAGGTTTTCTGTGAAGATAATAAAATCATAATATGGTGACAATTTGGTTGAGCTAAAATTTGATGTCTCCTGAAATAATTACAATTGTGGACTCAAACTGTTCAGAAAGGAAGGGATTTCAGCCCTAGTCTCAACGCCTATATCTTCTATCTATTAGCATCTCCACATGATGCTTCTGCTATGATCCATGTTTATCCTCTTCTTGGTTCGACGTTTCATCCTATAAGAGCTTTCTATTTCAGCTCCTACCATTTCAGTGTTTTTAATCAGGCTCCTTCAGCTCTTATCTCCCTCAGATGACTCACACAGCAGGCACCACACAGCCCTGGTTATCGTGTATATCAAGACAACATTGTTCTTGTTGAGAATGACCAAAAGAAAATGGGACTGCATTTGCCCACGGAAGTCAAAACAATTCTTAGAATGACAGGAATGTTGCTGTTTTCCCCATTTCTTAATCACGTGGTCAATGGACACACCACAAGCACGCTAGTGTTTACAGTGCCATGAGTTGAGAGACTCATTTCTAAGCCGAATTTTTCTGTGTGATTCTGTGTGCATCTCCACCAACCGACTCAGACTTGCTATGGGATGGTTACAAGAATATTAAGATAACTCAGGTAGTCTGGCATTCAGTAGGCTCAAGAAAAGCATTAGGTTATGGCATTTGGAAGGGAAACACATCAGTCCATAAAAGCATAATCTCCCCAAAATATTTTCTGGGATAGTAGATGGTGGAACACAACACAACAAGTCTATACTTGTACCAAAGAGGAAAGAACAGAGTTCATCAACTTATGATTGACTCAACCATCCATGGGAATAGCTTGTTGATTCCAAAGAAGGGAAAACCTTCTATTCCAGATGCCATTGAGAAAACAGACGAACAAGCTTTTTTTGTTCTTTTTTTTAAACGTTACAAATGGCTGTGGTTATGGGCAACCAAACCTAATTATGTTGCAAGATGACACAGATGCCTGGTTTCTGCTGTACATTGCTGGCAGTATTCTAAGACTTCAGTCATGAACACTATCATTATTCCATCTATGAACCACAAAGCAGCTCTAAATACAAAGCAATACAAACAAGACAAACAATGGAAATGACCGTTATTGTTTATGTTAGTTTATTGTTTCAACAGTCTTAGACTCAATAGATAATAGTGAAGATTACTGATGCTACAGTATCTAAATATATCTCTCAGAAAATAACACTGTATTTGGGGAAGGGCATGGTGTTCATCTACTAAATCTTTAGCTTACAATATATACAGAACCTTTATTTCTTTTATACTTATATACGAGTATATACACAGTCACAAAAGCATCACATCTGAAACTGGATTCATCTTGACCTATGAGGTTTCATGGTTTTGTAGCTAGACCTCATGACATTAAATACATTCTTGACTTTGTTTATATAGGTGGATTTATAAGAATATCAAGCTCTACAATTCCCACATACAGTACTCATATTTGTTTTATATTCTCAATTTGGTAGATTACAATGGCTCAACATGAAAAGAGAGAGAGATGAAGGTGCCAGACATTCTAAGACATGATATTGTTCCTCTTTTCACTTCCAAATGATCACTTCCTGTCATTAATTTCACTATCAGAGTGTCTAGAATAATGGTTTCACTTATAGATTTCAACTCCATAGTTTCAGAATCAGTTTTCACTGTAATTTCATTTCTTAGAATGATGTACATTATTTCACTTTCATTTCACTGGAAATGTTTGGACCCATGATTCAATAACTTTCAGATTCACACCATTTCAGTTAGCTATGTCTACCAAAAGCAGTGTATACAATAGGAAATGACTGGCCCTGCCATAGATCTAATGTGAATCAACAGGACTTTGATCTAGGTTTCAACAATCATTAACTGGATGTGGACTCATTTTTAGTCTTCATGGTGATATCCCTAATTGACGATATTACTCACGGAGTGCATGAGTAACATGAGTGAGTTTGTGTTTTATACCTGCAGTAGCTAAGCCTGGAATAGCCAGACCAATTTGCAAATGCATATTGGTCTGGAACCTCTAAGTTCATTTTCAATTTCCAAGGGGCGTTATCATATACCAAAATGCCGCTGGACGCAATTGGATAGATACAACTTATCAGCGCAATGAAACTTCATCTAGGTTGTTTATGAAAATGTCTCAATGGCTCCTCTGTACAGTCATTGTGTCAACCCCGCCCAAAATAAGATAAACAGTTTTGATGAACCAGCACTGTCCAGGCCTGGTGGATATCTATCTGAGAGGGTGGTCAGACTGTATCTGCCAGAGCAAACAAAACATGACCTGACTGACTCGTCTGGTTCCCAGGCAAGAACTAGCAATGCTTAAATACAGGCTATAGCTTATAATTGTATTGGCTTTTTACCATGACAAAACTGACCCTCTCCGTGAAAACAAAATAATTGCAGGCTTCATAGCATATGTTTAAGCGACGATGTCCTTAAAATTAACAAAATAATACTTTGTTCCTTTACTGTGAACCAGATTCATTTGATGTTTTAGCCATGAAGGGGATTAGGTGGTAAAGCAGCTGTAAAGGGTGATGAGGAGATCACCTTTAAATGCATCTGAGCAGCACTGATCGGATACTGAGGAATGGAAAGGACCCCCCCTTACACACACACAAACACACACACACACACACACATATTTAGCTGTTGCAAAGTGCTGTCCTCAGGCAGTTATTGGAAATCATCTTGGGACACGAGGTAAACTGACCATGTCTGTACCCTGAATTTAAGCTCTTAGAAGACCTTTGTTAGCCATTAGAATGATCAATACAATACCATAGGGATGGGAGAATGAGGACATGTATTTTAGTATGTAATTCGATAGACGAACATGTGTGCAAAGCTTTACTCTATGTACAAACACAGTAAAACTGGACTGACATAAACAGAAGACTTACAATGAGGCGCAGAAGCCCCACAGTACTGGATGGCCATTAACGGCCATTCTCATTACGCTCCATTCCTAGCAATGTGTCAACATGCTGAATTACTAGCAAGGTTTCGACATGCTTCATGAAAGAAAGAATTCAGAACTCAATATCCAGTAAACGTCTATTTCAATGTATTATGTCTCTCTATGTAACTCTTTACAAACTTCTTTTAGAACCTGGTGTCATGTCAGAGCCTCATCCAGACCCCAGTCTTTACAGTGTGGGTGGATCACCTGGATCTGATTAGTAAAGATATATCTGGAAAGCATAGGCTTTTTCTCAGTCTAGGGAACAGGAGCTCAAGGTAAAAGCTTGCTTGCACTCTCACGAATAAAACAGCACTTAGTGGTTTCTGCTTGGTTTGTCCTCTCCACAACCGGACGAATACACTCAAATGTTCTGGAAAGTCACTGAAGATTCCGTGGCTTCTTCACAAGATGGACCTCGCTCAAGTAGTGAGGGACCCATTGCGGACCTCTAAGGTCGTGTGCTGGCTCTTTGGGGGTCTTGGATAAGTGCAGGCTTGCTAGTGCGCGTAGAAGGGACAGGCGGCGCCCTTCTTCATGTCGCCACTTGTTGCACTGTGGAGCGTTCGTGAGGGCAGGCTTGCTCTCCGCAGTGCAGCCTCTTTAGCAGCCGCTGGAGTTTATGGGAGAAGTTCTTGTTCATCTGCCTGTACATGAGAGGCATGGCGAAGCTGCTGGAAAAGGCCAACAGCTCCGACAGACACCTCAGGAAATAGTAGGTGGTGAGGCGCTGCCTGTTGCCATGACTCCCCGGCGCCCCGGCGACAGTGTGCACCAACAGGGTCATGTAGTACGGCGTCCACAAGACAAACTGCATGCACACAGAGGCCAGCAGGAGCCTGTGTATCGAGGGGTCCAGGCGGGCCGAGTCCTGATCCAGGGGCGTGGACTCCTTCCTGATGCGCAGGATGAGAACGAAGGCGTACAGCACCGCCACTGCCGGCACCACGTAGCCGATGAACATCATGATGGCGTCGGCCGCCTCCTTGTTCTGCATCTTGGAGCACTCGATGATCTTGGTGGAGACGTGGTTGCACACGTAGAAGAGCAGCGAGGAGAAGCTGGTGAGCACGGCCCCGCCCCAGATGAAGCCGCACACGTGCTTGGTGTTGTACACGCTGGACATGTAGGTCCGAGGCAGCGCCCGCTCGATGTAATAGTCCAGGCTGAGCAGCGTGGTGGAGTACATGATGACCAGGGAGGAGATGTTGAACAGGATGAGCAGGGTGATGTACACCTCGTTGTTGTACTCCCACACGGGCCACCGGGTGAAGCTGGGCCCCATCAAGGCCACGGGGGCCACCAGGTTGAGCACCAGGCCTGCGATGGCCATGTTGACAAAGTAGACGTCCGGCATGGTCATGGACACCTTGTTGGAGAGGTTGACCACCACCAGCAGGGCGTTGTAACACAGCCCCACGGGGAAGCACACCATGAGGTAGATGAGGGAAAAGACAGACAGGATGAGTCCAAAGTCCTGGCAGAGCCGGTTGTCCACCCCGGAGTCTGTCTCATTGTAAACCATACAGGTCCACATTGCTAGGCTCCCTCAGAGATAAGCTTTCACTCGCTCAGTCAGCTGGGGAAGCAAGAGAGAGAAAACCTCCATTAGTCATCAGATCAACTACTATCATATTACTTATGACTGCATAGTTGCAAATACTTTCTCGTATATTATTTGAATACATTGTGGACAATACTGTGTGTTTTAGCTTCATAATGTGTTGCATAACTTGATTAGTCTCATTGGTTTCTGGCATTCTTGTGTCTTTTATAAAACGCTCTGCTGAGCAGAAAAGAAAGTGAGCCCACTCACAGACAAACAGGCCAGACACGGCATGGCTATTATTCTTGGGATAACGCTATTAATTCTACTCCATTGCTTTTCATTGGATGAATACAAACTCCTCACAATATGTCTCATTGGCTGGCTCTGGCTTCAAAACGTTCTATCCAGTTTTAGGACTGCACTTGCCAGAGCAATTGAGGTCCTTCTTTTCTTGGAAGAATACAAAACTGCATTTGTCTGACACCCCTGCATACTTGCTCTCTCCACCTCGCTCTGTTCCCTGTCCCAGTCACATGCAGGCCAGGCACCCTGCAGAGGGCTGCCCTTGTGCCCTTCGCATGGCAAGCCAGATCAAAAGAACTCCTCCTTCCCTAGGCCCACTCTACAAGCTGATCTGGCTCGTCCATTCTCACCAAAGCGTGGACACCTTCTGCTCAGGTTACTAGTCCCCTGTCTCCCCCCCTGTCTCCCCCCCCCAAAAAAAGAGAGAGAGGGAGAGGCACGTAGAGTAGAAGCATGTTGCCTAGTGATGGGTAGATTTATGCAGGGTAAAATGTGTTGCAGGTCCTTTGCTGGCCAGCGGTGGGGTCAGCATGGGCTGAGTATGAGGTTAGAGTTCAGGGCAAGGTCAGAGAGAATGCCTGGGACATGCAGGGGAAGGCTGGACTGGGGATCAAGCCCCACAGACGCAGCTCATTAAAACCAGAGTTACATAACACTCTGTCTCTCGCTAGAACATGCCAACTCAGATCATATTTGAACATTACCTCTAATTAATTCATCTAAAGAAGACATGAAAGCATAAGCTCACAAAAGAGCTTATGTACAGCATGAATGAACTGAGTGAGGATTTTCAAGGACACAGTTCCAGCTTCTTCTATTCACAGTAATAAATGAAACCAAAAGAATTGACACAAAATCACTTACAAACAAATTCCCAATTAAACATAACACAAAACACCCTTGTTTGCAATCATACACCAATGACTGATAATAAACCTGGCAATACTTTTCAAGGACACAATCTCAAGACAGTGTTTCGGAACACTGGGTAGAAGGATAGTTTAGTTTGGAGGATGCTGAGGGAAAATGCCTGTAAAAGAGCACATTCCTCCATTCACTTACAGTACATAACCCCACTACTGAGGGACTGTTGAGGCCTGGGGACACACGCCGAACAAGACTTTCTCATATCATTCATATAGGAGAGCAAAGTCATTTCTTTAACACCTCTCCTGCTGGTTGTAGCGAAGAGTCTGGTGGAAATGGGAAGGGAGCACTAGGTCCTCAAGAATTCAAGAACTGTGGTCTTGAATGTTTCTCTGAATTTAATCTGATTTGCGGTATAGTATGAAGACATGAAGGTTTATCAGCAACCATAGGTTCTGTCCTCCAACCCATGTCATCATGTTCATGTCATCTTCTTTGGAACAATGAACACGCTTTTAATAATTGACTGTGGGCTATAGTAATGCTACACCAAATAGCCTACATACTGGGCTGTATGAGTTTTCTCCTATGAACAGTTATAAACTCTGAATACTGACTTTAAAGCATGAGAAGACCTACTTTTAATATCCACACAACAACACTACATTCTGCCTGGAGATGATATATTTACTTCATGTAAAGTCATTTTCATGTCTTTCATTTGATGTTTTTCATTGTTTATCTCATAAGAGATAGTGACATAATCTGGCCTGGCAGATGAAAGAACTGAGATGCAAAACATGCATACAGCTGGGAAAAGCTTTAAGACCAATTTTTCCCCAATCTTACTTTCACTGACATATTAGAGTACACCTGGTTTAAGGCACTGTGAACTTTTCACACTGTCTCCTTAGTCAAATGAAATTAGCTCAAAAATCCCTGTAGGAGCGGTCTGCTACAGCACGTCCTCCTCTCCCCACAGACTGGGTGTTGTGAGGTTGACGTAGATGAGTTTGGCGTTTTTCGCATTTTGAACTGGGTTCTTCTGGGCCGATGGGAATAGTATGACATGCTCTGCCCACACCCCTTACAGCCCCACTGGAATGTACAGGCGTTTCTAAGAAAGTGATGTCACATGATTCTTCACACTCGCCTGCAGTAGAGCTGGATTGAAGTGTTGTGGTGGAGTGCCTGTATTTCGGTGACTCAGGTTTTCACACACAGAAGTGTCAACAACCCTGCATACAACTCTACAGTAGCCAAAATCAAATGTATATGCAACTGAATGTCATTTCACACAAATACATTTGATCCAACCTCCTAAACATAGTACAGTCCCAAACTGTATTTTTCTTCACATATTCCTGTAAATGGCATCATCGCACTTTGCTGAGGGAAGGGTGGAGTGGCTTAGACACTTGCATGTTTTGAATGAATAATTCCACCAATGAACATCCTTCATCTCTTATGAATGGCTTTATGAGATACACCTGCTCTTTATATGCCTTGAGCAGCATTTTAAATGAGTAGTGATATAGGATTTTCTCTGAAGATGTCTGCTCAGCCTGTTCAGAACTGGTTGTTTAAGGAAACGTTGAACAGATCAAAGCCAGTTAACACTGCATAATAAATCACTATAATATCATCTATCTAGAACTTGCATACGAAGACAGGGTATAGACCAGGCATACCCTGAACCTCTACCGTCTTGCATATGAGTTAAAACACTACCATTCCTTTTAGTATGGGTTCAAGAGAAGCCATGCTAACTAGGCTTATTTCATACAAATGTTCTATTATAATTAGATTGCATCATGCATTGAAAATGGTGTTTGTGACACAAGAATAGCTACAGTTTCAACTCCTTTACAAATACACACACCATAGTGAACAGCAGTCTGTATTCAGCAGGATCATCTATGGTAAACCATGATGCCTTCCTAGTGACACAATGCAATAGGTAGGCTACGGGCCAGCGACAAAAGTCGAAGTTCAATGGTCAGCAAAAACAGGCTAACACTCACTAAGCCAGGGCACTTACGCCTACTCTCCCCTCAGTCACATGAAGCGAACTACCCCAGGCCTCAAACTTAGAGCTCAGGGGTTACAGTGTTTAATTCAGGTCAAAGTGGCCTTGGTCATTACATAGCTATATAATGAATAATTATAAGTAGTAATGTATTTCACTACTACTGATGATATGTCCTGTTTGCAAGTATTTCAACAGGAGCAATACCAAGTTATTTAACACTGGAGTAAACCCAACTCACTATGGTGATTGTTACATGGTTTGCTTTGTAATTAAAATGGTAGTTTCAGTATCACAACATGAAACACATAGGAGTGCACCACTATACTTTGATTATATTTACAGGCTGCAACAGGAGAACAGTTCAAAAAGAACGACATATTCGCTCTGTTTTCAAATCAAAAGATTTTGAAATGATCACAGATCTCCATAAAAAACAATCATCAAACTGTTGAAGGTGGAACATGTTATTATTATTATTATTGTACAGCCAGTACTTTGTCGTGAAAGTCACAATGTTTATTTTTAACGGCTGATTAGCCGTTTCTTAAATGTGTAGAAACGGAGGATATAGTCGCTATACAAATACAATAGGAATGCTGAAATTATTCATACTGAGCTGAGCCTACCATATTATTTTCAGGTATAACTGTTACAGTAAGTCTCAGCCTACTTAGGGAAGCTGCCTGGTTTGCTTTATGGCAGCACTGTGCAGGCTACATGTAGGCTGCCTTCTACAACTTGAAACAATGTACGATGCATCACAGTGGATGTGTTATAGGCTATTGTTGTCACTTCAGTAAAAGCAAAAAGATGGTGATGCTTGCAGGATATTGAAAGCTTTACCCGATCTTTTATTTTTCCAAGTTTAGCAAATATAAAACATTTCCAATCATAATTTAGGATACTTGAAATTGCAGTTGTGAAATCTAATCTGTCAAAATAATATTATAGTCCAAGTCAGAATATGTATTTCAAAAAAACTCACCAGAGAAGTAAGGTTTGTCCAGAAGAAAGATCTACGGAGGCATCAGGTTTTGCTGTAGTACTTCCACTGACATTTCTCTGTAGTTACATGTAGGCTAATCGTGTATTGGATTCTATCTATTTGTTCAAAATATAAATACAAGATGGCTCTACAACTTTTCACGCAGTTACTTAAAGTCGTTGGCTAAAAGCCTACATTTAGCAATCCCGTTTCTCGTTCAACTCGGCTTGTTCCCGAAAGTGCACGACGTTGGCGATTTACTACGAAATGAGTGGTACTGAACTCTACAGTGTATACACACGTGACCCTCCCCCACTGTCTCCTACGTTTGGTCGATGAGGCCCGACTGCCCCTCGACGTTCTCATTGGACCGAGCAAGAAGAAGGGGGGCTTGCAGGCAGACGACGCTACTAAACAACAAAAGCCTTCCCACTTATTCATACGAAAACATCTCAGTGGGTTTTCCAAAGAAGACAGTAAATAGTCCTGTCCTGCACGCTTTACTTTGGTTTGAAATTAGTCGACAGTTACTGTAACCTATTTATTTTACCCCCCCCGCCCTTACATTTAGGCCATTCAGACCTATACCCAATAAATGTATATTTTCCTGTAGATAGTTTGCGTTCCGTATTTGTATTTAAAGTAGGCCTATCATAAACTCAAGCAAGATATGACGCAAGTTTGACAAAATTGACAATATTTACGTATGCAGTTAAATAAATTACTTTTTCATTTCTTTTTAAATGTTCTTCTCTATAATCCGTTACACATCTGCGTTTCATTGGGTTTGGTCCACAAATAGATCCACTAAACCTGTCAAAAGCAAACGTGGTATGATTGAGGAAAGTTTTGCAGTAGATTGTATTTTAATTTCCGTGGGTGAAAGGGATTGATGGTTTGACAGGGTTGGGATGAGATGTAATTCGTGAGCTGGGTGCCTTGTATGTGCCTAGACAGGCAGGTTACAAACATTTTACAAATCCTGGAATCAGACAAATCTACTCTAATCTTCCCATTGGGTTTGGGTGTTCTTTTGAATAGGCGGACGACAATCAGCAATCTTTTCTCTCAGAAAAAAGATCAAAATGCCCCCAAAAAGATTATTGACAAGGCCCCCAATTACTGATAAAAAATTCTTGATGGATCAGAATAATATTATGTAGGCCGCTGTCATGATAACATGACTGTCTAGAAATATGAGCTTCATGAGAGACCGTTTTGTTGTACAAATGAATACCCCTTTGTAAAGTGACTGGAGTTTACTGAGAAGATTAAGGATTACAGAAGTTGGCCCAACTGTAAATACAGTCTTTCACTGTTTATGACCTGCAACCATCATCCTGACCCATAAGGTTTAGTAAGGCAGATGAATGTTGCCCTGGTTGAACAATGGTCAGTTTAAAAATCATGATGTAGTAAAAAAAAAAAAAACAGGAAAACCAGTTGACTACACCTTGACTATTTATCACTGACGTGTCATAAGTCTTTTAAATGCTGGTCAGTGTGTGACCCAAATCTTACAGCATGTTAATTTGCTTAGCAACCTACAGAAAAAGTGAGCGAGCCTAGCTGTTAATTGTGTAGGCTACATTAATCTTGTTAGACTCCAAGTCACAGTTTTCCGTTCTCTCTAGAGTTCAACAACTTAAATAGCTTTGGTAAGTCAGGTAGGTCAGGTTATTAATAATTTTAAAAAGCTTATATATGAAAATTGTTTATTTTTATAGAGATAAAAAATATGTGAAACATTTTATTCGTGTTTTAGAACATAGTTCAAAAATAACTTTCAAAAATGTGAATTCTGAATCCTTTAATTACAGAAGATTACTAGAGGTGTGCCAGGCTCACAATATTGCGTTAATATTATATTTCTGTGTGCTCAGTGACACCCTTCAATTTCTCGTTCCACTGCTGAGGGGGAAGATAGATAATATACACAAAGTCCATGGTCATACCCTGAGGATCGTCACTAGTATAAGATATGTTTCAAGGCCTTGCTGTGGACATTTCATAAAAACTCACTGATGTTATGTCATTCCGCTCAAGCATTTGATTGTTTTGGTGTGTTTCTATTGGCAATTGGATCACCTGATATTAACTGTGGCAGGACCTTCAGAAACATAAAAGATGGAAGCATTGTACTGTGTATTATTCAACTGGCAGAGAAAAGTTGTGAGAATGGATTTTGCCATATAAATAGGGTAATAGAGCAGTGTGTTCACGCTTCAATGAATCTCTGTGCTCCCATTAATGTGTTAATTTGAATGTGGAATCAATGTTTTGTCACCTTATGCAGTCACCCAATCACAATGTACAATGTTTTTTACTTTTTTTTACTTTTACTTTTGTAATATTTAACCATAGGTTTCAGTCATGTTGGTCCAATTGTCCCTGGCTTATGTAACAACAACACATTTTAGGGTTGAAAATCCTAAAATCCAGGTTAGGCTGTCCTTATATTGAACACTGTAATTACAAGACACTATGACTGTGGGAGGTACATTTAAGTTCAGGTCAGTTCAGGGTACAATTTCCCCTGTTTAATCTGAAAATGACTGTTATTATTGTTATTATTATTATATTAAAATCGATTCTGAATTGACCTGTGTTTTAAAACGCTGTGACTCCCAGTCCTGTCCAATGTTGTTGTCTGACCTAATTCTGTTGTGGAGCAGCACTTATAGGTCTCTGTGCCCTTGAGAGGTTTATTTCTCTGAGGGATAAGACTCTATCTGTTATTACACTAGTCTTTCTTTATTTTTTCATTGGAATAATAAAGCCAATTTTTTAAATTTTGGGAGACCCCTGGGTCTGAGGTGTGATTGATTGTTGTTATGCAGAAAAAAAACTTTTAAGAGAAGAACTTTTAACACCTGACGGAACAGCTAAGACATTCACTTTTTAAAACTATTTTATTGTGGCACATAAATCAGGACTACGGCTTGTGATTTGACAAGGTTTGAGCTTGCACTTACATTATCACAATCAATTGCAATAGGTTTTATTACAACTGACTGGAGAAAAAAGATTAAAGATTCAGTATTTTGTTTAATCTCACAGAAAGGCATGTTTTGTTGATAGCATTGAGAATGGCTTCCTGGGTGTGTCCATAGAGGAGGGAAAGTGTGTGAGCCAAGGTAAGAAGCCCTGTTCTGAATGGGGGGGCTGGATACCCACAAAGTACAAGCATGTTTTTTATTGAATTCTTTATGTTAAAATAACATTTTTGACAATGTCCCTTCTCAACATTAAACATACACTGGAGTTTGTTGTCAGACTACACCAAAACAATATTGTTTAATTTCTAAGAAATGAAGAAAAATATTTTTCTGATTTGCCTCCTTTAATTTAGGGAGGTGGAATGGACATGTGTTCTTATATGGGCTGCGATCATCAGCAGTGGGATGAGGGTGGTAGGCATAGGGGTTGCTTTGCTGAACAATGTATTCAGGTGCAGTCCTGACATGCCAGTTGGGTGTAGAACTATTCTGCTCTAAAAGCTGTCCTGTCCAGACTCAACCATGATAAGGCTGAGTATTTGGAAGTCTATTAATCTCTAGACCGCTTGACTCTTATGTACTACATACTACACAGACAGGCTAAAAGCTTCACAGACAACATTTCTAAAGGATTTCTTCTGTCAAATACCATACGTTAGTTTCCATACTGTTTTGATAGAACGTGTTGTGTACCTGTTGGAGTTGCTTTTGAATTAATGCCCACCCAAGTTGCTGAAGATTAGACTGGGAAGATTGTGCTATGCAAACTGGGGGAAGCTTGGTTCAGACCTTAAGGTTTCTCAGTTTCCAGTAGGATATGGAACATGACTGTGAATGCCCTCTTTCTGCATTAAGAAAGGGAGAAAGTGAGAGGGAAAGGGATTGAAGCATTCAACCTGTGAAGTAAATCACTGTTTATCCCTAATCAGGCTCAGAAATCTGTTCCTATTCCTGGAAGTCTCAAACTACTGTAAGACTCTGGCCGTAATTTACCTGCTTCATAAGACATCAGAGAACACTGTGACATGGCATATGTACTGTGGGAATCAGGCTATTAATCAGAAGGTTGCCGGTTCGATTACCGGTCGTGGCATGGGCAAGGCACTTCACCCTATTTGCCTCCCTGTACTTACTGTAAGTCGCTCTGGATAAGAGTGTCTACTAAATGTAGATGTACAACCACTGTCCATCCTCAACCTAACTAACAGATGCGTGTCAACTATTTGCATAGTCACTCGCACACCAAATGGTTACACACACGTAAGTGTGATAATAATTATAAAAACTGGAAACATTGACTTTCCTCATAGAGCATCGATAAACTGAGGTGTGTCCTAACCAGTCGGGGATTCCCAGCCCTTTGATGCTCATTATTGATCCTCTGGAGGAAAGGCTTTTAACATGTTTGTGATTGAAAGCAATGGTATTATATACTACATTTACATTTTGCAGATGCTCTTATCCAGAGCGACTTAGAGTAAGTACAGGGGCATTCTCCCTGAGGCAAGTGTGCTGCCTCCTTGAGGCAAGTGTGCTGATAACATCTCTGCTAAGAGTGCCTTGCCCAACGACACAACATCATTTGTCACGGCCGAGAATCGAACCGGCAACCTTCTGATTAATAGCCCGACTCCCTAACCGCTCAGCCATCTGACCACTCCACTGGTTCCAGAAGTTCACACTGCTCACGTAGACACTCACATGCTCATACACACACACACACGCGCACACACACAAACACACACTTACACCAGCAGGTTGCAGTACACATGCCCTTAAGCTGGGAGGCCTGGTAGTGCACATTAAGCCCATTAAGTCTGTGGTGGAGATTATGGCCTATGGCAGGCCAGGCACGGGCAGCTAGTGTCTGTGACATCTCTCCACTGTCTGCCTGCTGTGAACACAGAGACCACAGACCAAAGAGCAGTCAAGTGTAGAATCAGTTAAAGATATGAGCACATAGCTGTCCCCCGCAGACAACTGGCAGACAGAGTAAACTTCATGTTGTGTTAGACATTCAAATATACAACTGCATATTTGTATGATGTGTATGATGAATGTGAAAGCAAGACATATTTTATTAAGTTGGCTATCACGCTACAGTAGTTGAATGTGTCAGTGGAAGGCAGCGGAAAACCTAAAGTTTAATATCCTGTGAAGATATCAAATAAAAATGTTCGAGGTCAGTGGAACGGGCATATTGTTTGTCAGGCTATGCCTCCTGCAGGTCGGAGCATTGTGTTTACAACACACACTCGATCTCCCAGGGACCCTGTTTTTCATTTAGCTGATGGAGCGAGGGAGTCGTGACTGGGATGGAGGCCTGTCATCTTGTTAGATGACTTCCTGGGAAAAGGGCGCGGGGACCCTTATGGAAGTGCAGGTGTTTGTGCATGCGTGTCTATGTTTATGTTCAGATGTTCTGCTTGCGAGCGTGTGAGAACAGCCCTACTGTACGTGTACAGTATTCTGTACAGAGGAGCTACAAAGTGAGAATGGACCAGCACTGGGCCCTGGATTAAGATAAAGCTGCGTAAGCCAGTTTCATAAGCTGGTGCCTGTGTGTGAGTTTTCTGGTGGAACAAATGATGCTTTGGAAAGATGTTTTTGACAATACATTTCGATTTCCTCTCCCCATCTGCTACACCCCCATTCAGTTTTGTTTTTCTTATTAACCTTTTGTGCTTTGCAAAGCAAATGATGTCATGGGTAGCAGTGATCCCTGGCCCTGGCAGGCATGCCTCTCCTTTGTTTATACTCAAATGAGCAGTGTGCCTTGCCAGCAGTGTACTGATAACATCTCTGCTAAGAGGCAGCGTCTCCCTGCAGTCTCCCTCCAGTGAGGGGTTAATCTCCCTGGAGGAGCTCAGGGGGAGCCAGCTTCATCTAGACTCTCTGGCTCTGACTTTCAGACAGGATTCAGGGGGGCTGAGCAGTTAGCCTGAGTCAGATTTAAATCAAGCAAGGAGCAAGAGTAATTGCAGAGTTACTATGGCAAAAAAAAAAAAATCCAGCCAAAACACTGATGTTGTAATTCTCAGAGAGCCCATCCCAAAGGGACAGAATTGCACCCAGATGTACAAACAAACAGGCAAACTCTTTCTCTCTCTCTCTCTCTCTCTCTCTCTCTCTCTCTCTCTCTCTCTCTCTCTCTCTCTCTCTCTCTCTCTCTCTCTCTCTCTCTCTCTCTCTCTCTCTCTCTCTCTCTCTCTCTCTCTCTCTCTCTCTCTCTCTCTCACACACATACACACATGTATTAATGGGAGGTTTCCACACGCGTCATACTACTTGGCTGCAGAGGGGCCTGCATTGCAGAGTGACATTCCTGGAGTAAGTGAACTGGGCAGATAGTGTTTTGGCACGCGTGTCCAGAGGGAGATCTAGGGTGAGATGAATCATACATCCTGCATTCAAAGGCAGCTGTCTCCACCCACTGCTATGCCCAGTTCTCCGGGGCCCTGCTCCGTGTAGACCCGCAATGTGTCAGGGCTTAACATGGAGCACTGACCTCAAGTCAACCCTGTAATGTAACCTTTTCAATAACATCCACCTCTGCCAACAGTCTTTTTATGACACCCCTCCAGTCTTCCCTTTTCTCCCCAAAGCGAAATGTCCATATGTTGTCTTCTGTCAAAGTTCACCCGAGGTTAACATTCATATCCTGAACAGAAACTCCAGTGATAAATTGCTTATTTTTTCTTTTTCTAATCAGTTCAAAATACTTTAACCATGATAATGCTGATCAATCTCAAATCATTAACCTCTTATCTCAATCCACCCTGCTGCGTGACTGAGGCAGACTGCACCTTTGAACAGGTTGGCACATCTGGGTTAAGACATGTTGGAAGCTCTATTGAGATGCTTGATTTTATTAGTGCTGGTCTAAGGGGGGTGCAAGGTAATCCGCTTGTGCCTAATCCAGTTGAGAATTTATTGTGTTTAGCCCTTTTTCATTGTATGAGGGAGACGTGTTGGTTTTGCAGAATTTAGCTGTTCCTGCAAAAGCACAAATATTGCTGCCTCCACATAAATGTTTATATAAAATTATGCGCATGAATCCTATTTTGTGATACATTAAGTTAGTAGTAATCAATATGTTCGCACAATGATAGGCAAAAGTTAACAGCACGATCAGCAAACCCTCTAATGTTGAGCTGTTAAAAAAGAAAAGTGAATCTTCAGAAAGGCAGTCTCTTATATCAGCTGCACCAACAAGTCCTCAGGCTGTGTCAGTCAGTTGGTAAGCGTTCACTTTCATGGACCCCCTGAGGCCAGGCCCGGGGTTCCCTGCTGGGGTCTGGGATGCTGCAGATGTGCATGGGGCCATGGAGGCGGATGACACCCCAGCGTGTGTGATTTCCTCGTCCATGTGGATGGGATCAGCCTCTCTCTGGGGGTTGGAGAACAGAACACAGGGGCCGCCGCGGCCTGCCCACAGCCTCGGCCTGTGTCTAGGCCCCCCTGACCCATTCTTCTCTGGGCTTAAGCCAAGATTATTCCGCTGTTTGGTTCCACCAGATGCGGCAGCACCACTGGCGGGTTCTGTCTGGCCTGGATGAGCAGAGATACAAAGGGGATTAGTGGGCTGCCGTGGAGGAGCAGGCGAAGGGCGGGAGGCCGTCCAGACACAGCTGTGTGCTTCTCTGTTTCATAATGTCCTGGCCCCCAGCCCCTGCTCCTTCCCCAGCTGCCCTCCCCCTCCCCTCCCTCTGAACCCAGGGCACAGGGAGCACTCTACAGCCTATTGAAGGAACTCTGAAACATCTGGAATGGCATAAAAGATCTTGAGGAAACATGATGCTCCCTCAAGTATTGAGAATGACGTCGGAGAGAGTGAAGAAGTGTTGTTCCACAGGCAGGCATCCATGTCTGCTCTCCGTGTGTGTAGTAGGCTGATGGGACTCGACGCATTTGTTGTGTACACATTGATCCTCTTCACTTATTTATGGTGATACATTTATATTCTTTATCTTGTCTCAAACTGCATTTTCAAAATAAATTATATTCCTGTCATAGACACTGTTGACCATCATCAGATTAATTCCCCTATTGGGAAAAACTGTCAGCCGAGGACAATGCAACATGTTTGACTTTATAAAGAATACTAAACATTTGCCACCCATGTGTGACAAGGGAAGCTGATGCCATAACACAGCCAGTGACACTGCCAAGTCCTGTATAGGTCCTGTCAGTAAGAGAGATCATATTTCATGACCAAATAGTTGCTATTGTTGGCTGGGGAAGAGTTCCTATTTACAGAAAACAATGACCATGGACACAGGGATTGTATGAAAAACATCAGAAGGTAAATGTGATCTCAATCTTATGTTGACTGAAAACATCACTTTTATGTGCAATGTGACCACAGCTAGCACCCACGGAACCAGAACTCAATGTTATTGCCCACCTTGGTTCTTGGTGTACAGCAGAATCCCTCTCCAGCTCACTGTGTTTGAGAGAGTGTGTGAGGGCTGCGGTGTAAAGCTGGCACTCTCTGGGCCCAGTGGTAGATATCTTGGTCCAGGACAGAATAGTTTTCTTCCTGTATGGGGTTCTGCCTCATACTCTGGCTCTGTTGTTTTTCTTTCCTCATTCCTCTCCAGACAAAAAGATCCAAAGACCTTTTTGCACACTGTCCTCCACCCCCAACAACACACATACTATCATGTCTATCTTCTCATGTGTATGTTTTCTACTGTTTGCAGTTTACGGTTATTGCCTGGCTCTCTTCAAATGTGCTACGTTTGGCTTCGTTCTGACTGGCATGCTGCCTATTGCTGTGGTCTACCCTCAGCCGTAGCAATGTGTGTTTTCGTGTGTGTGTGTGTGAGTGAGTGTGTGCGTGCATGTGTTTATGTGTGTGTAGTAGTGGGGGAGGGTGGGGGCGATTATTTCCATCTTTACAGCTTCTTTTCCTGATAACCTGCCAAAGAGAAAGGAGCAACCTCATGGTCACAGATAAAGAAACACAGCTGGAAAAGAGACAGTGCTTCATCATTCTACCTGTATCTCATTTTGCTGTCCAGTTGAAGTATTATACAACACCCTACATCTGAAATCTGGATATTTAATGCACATCATTAAACTAGATGCTCCAAGGCAGCAAAACAATTTATGACTGTAAAATGTAATGTCCAATTTGAGATTTGAATGCTTCCCCCAAGATCAGGGGATGAACCAGACCATTCCAAGCCCCAACAAACAACAATTTCTGAATATATACAAATACTAATATGTCTGAATCATGCAAGGTGTGGTAAAGTAAGGCACTGAATGTCATGCTTTGTTGAGCTTGTCTTAAGACAAAGACCTTCACTGTTTGGGAAGACTAATGTCTTTATTTTGCACATGGCTGAGGGTCTGAAAGGCCTGTTGTTTTGATACAGTCTAAATGCTATTCTGAGATGGCTGGACCTAGCCACAGAGGAAAGGAACTGACCTAGGACAGACAGGAAAGGAAGCAGAGAAAGGAAGTGACAGGAACTCTTTGGAACTAGAACAAAGAACCCATGGAACTTGCATATATGACTCTTGACCTCTGTGTGAAATCGTGCTCTAATGCATGGCAGTTTTCGAAAAAAGTTGATGAGAGTTAGCCATCCTGTGGTGAATGGGATTGTTTTGGATGTTTGTGGAGACCATTGAACGCCAGAAAACACCGGCCTTTGTCAGCAATAAACAGTAAGCCCTGGCCTAATGAATAGAAGCAACCTCTGGAGTGATTTAGTTACACTCAGGTTTCTGCGCAGGTCAGTCTGGGGAAGATTGACGTCAAAAGGTCTTTGGAGCTCAAGTGGAGCAGAGCTGAAGAAACACCAGCATTGTAAAGCTTTCACTCAGAGCCTACTGTTAAAAAAAAAAAATCCTTTATTCAAACATTGCACCTAAACCTGGCTCTCCTTTGCTTGTGTGACAGCCTGGTTCCAGACTAGACAGCTGCTATTTCCATTTTCTCCGCAATCACAGAGCAGAGAAAAGCAGTAAGACTGCTGTGTCATTCCGTCTTCACAGAGTAAGAGACACTCGCCCAGAACCCCCCACACTCTTGGTTTCTGTCTCATTTCAGATGATTATCAATGTATTGATCTCCCTATTTTGCTTTGCCTTTGAACTGACCTGTGCAAGCAAGTACCATCGAAGAGTGTACTTAGCATGTTTTGATCTTCTCTTCCTGTTTGTATTGCGCTCTGATCAAAGATGAGAGGCTGGGGAGGGAGGGTTGGAGGTGCCCCTCTCTGTGGGGAGCGGTGGGGGCCTCTTGTGGCAGCCTTAACGGAGCCCTACCGGCCACCACCAACCCTGAGATTACATCAGATAACACCCTCGCTGACAAGTCCTGCTCTGTTTGCTGGTTGTGCCCCTCGGAAAAGTCCTTTCCTTCTTAAGTCTGTTGAGCAAACACACACAGACCCATGCCTTTCGACATTCACACACACTCATACAAATGCACACCATGCTTATACACAAGAGCTGGGAGAAAGCTGACTTTGAGTGACACAAAAGTAACGCACATTTTGTTTTCATCTTTGACAAGCATGCATACCTTCCATACATGATGGAAATGTGAAATGGGCACAACAATCACAATAAATCCTAGAGATTATACCATCTTAAAATAGTTGATAACTTTTTCTCCAAAAATCTCTGCATCTTTCAGAGAAGACTCTAATTTCCAGTTCTAGCACACATTCCTTTTCCAGCATACATATGTATTCAATATGTGATTTAGGAAAACATACAGCCTTAGCATACTGCTGTCCAAGAATGTTAAAGATCCAAATGTCTCATTCAAATTTATGGTCTAGTGTAACAATAGTAGTTCCAACACCTGCTGGTGTCAGTAACATATGCAGGGTAAAAAAGGGACCACCTCTTGAGAACTTTTTCTACCTGGCTACATCACAAAGCTGACTGTGGTGAAGGCCATTCTGCTTTTATTTAGTGGACATGATGATGGTTTTACCCACATTTTCTTTCACCAGATCAAACAGACCACCATTTATGAGAGATGTATCCATGAACCCTGCATGCTGATTGTGGTGCACCAAATAGCAGCCAGCGAAGAGCTAAGATTAGCCGACTACTTCTCCAAAGAACAGCTCCAAAGAATGAAAAGCCCCACATGCTTCTCAGTCGTATCCGGTGTCAGGTTGGATATCATGTTGATCTGGAAATGTTTACTCAGTGGTTCCAAAAGTCATGAGGCCTGAAATGGGCTGAAGGCACAGCTAATGGTAATAGTATGTACGACAGGACAAGGAGCCTGCTCCTTCAGAACACTGATATATTATTTAATGTAAACCAACCAGCATATGCTCAGACATTGCCTCTGTCTCGCTCCTCTGAACATAAAACTACGATAAAAAATCCCCACCCAATTGTTCAGCAGACAGACATATTACCAAATAGGGGGATCTGAACACTCGTATTAGTTGAGCTTGAATTATTTAAGGGCCACATCACATGAGAACTGTACTTAAGATGTAACTCACATGACCAGCATAACTGGAGTTCTGGTGATTTTTCCCTCCCTTTGGTGTTTTTTTGAAGCACTGGAAAGTCCTGCTGCTGTTGCTGTGCTCGATCAGGGAACTGTACCTTTATATAAAGAGCTTCTGAGTTTAATCAACATTCTGTGGCGATATTGTTCAAAAACTGAATGTGCGTCACTCTGTTATGGGGATTATTGAAAATAGGGTGCACAACCGATGGAACCTGCAGTCCACTGATCCCCTTTGCATCATACATTTCACTGTCCATTTGAAATCATAAAGCTATGAATGCAGGGAATAACAAAAAGGTTGAATCGACACCTAACAGTCAATCAACCAAATTGTATTCATGAGGGAGGGTAAACGATTGTGCGTTCATTGTTTTAGACACAACTTTTACTTTATCAGTATATCATCTGAATGTGAATCAGCCTTGAGAGGAAGACAGGAGACATTATAAATGTTCTTGTTGGAATGATTGATTAGCAGGCTCTTTCGGAGTCGGTAAGTGTCTTTCCAAAACATTCTCGAATCAAACAAGGAGATAAAGTGAAGTGTCTGTCAGATTATGTGTGCGTGCATTAGCGTAGGTGTGTGTGTGTGTGTGTGTAAGTATGTGATGGGGGTAGAGAGTCAACATTAAGGGTGCTAGGAGAGAGTTGTGATCTCATAAATACACATGGTACAGACTGTCTTCGCAGGGTGGGGTGGGCAAATCTCAACTCAAGTGGATCCAGGAAAGATGATTCGTTAGCTACCTCACCCGGTGCAGGAACAACACCAAGCCCCCACACTCCCACACACAACAGTTAACACAGCAAAGGAGCAATCTGGAGAAAAACAAAACACAATCAGAGCCAGACATTTTGCCACCTCAGGGATGCATCACTAAGAATTCCATTTGATAAAAAAAATGCTTTGCCATGCCACAGAAACAATGGCTATTTTGTCTTACTTGGTCTAGAAGTAAAGTTCATCCAAATGTAGGCGGAGGCAAGCACAACACAAAGAAAAAATAATTATGAAACAAACTTATGACTAGCCAGCTTTAGCCTCATGACCACCATATTGTGATGTATACTTAAGAGAACAGTTGGACTTTTGATGCTGGTCTGTTGTCTCCAGCATTGAAATAAATACTGTACAGTGTTTGTGGTGGGGTGGTTTACAGGGGAGAAAACCATACATGTACTGTAGTGTGCTGTGTTCCGCTCCAGCAGGGCAGGGTTGTGGGTGTGCCTTCCCCCCCTCCATGTCTCCTGCTGGGCTGTGGGCTCTCCACCAGCCCCTCTCTGGGCCCCCAGACCTTGAAGCTCTACTAATCTCTATTGTTCTTGTGCTGGCTGCCATGTATGAGGCCTTTTCCTTTCAGCTGTACAAACCAGACTCTTGCCCACCTTCCTCTTCTCTACCCTTTTAGATTCATCCACCTCAAACAAACATAAAATACAAAAATAAAAAAATAAAATACCTAAAAAGGGATGCGTACCAGTTCATAACCCACTATCTTGTTGACCTTGTCTGTCACTCTGCGTGCATCAGGTTTCTCTCTGTGCTCAGTCAACATTCTCCCCGTTAACCCCTGTGTCCCAGTAAGCCTGTTGTTTGGACACATTTGAATGCGTTGGTGGAGGTTGGTGTAGTTGTAATGCTGAGGTAGCTGCCCTCATCTGGAGGTTTTGTTTTGCTGGAACTCTTGAAACACCACATAGGTTTTTCTCCTGTAGGTAGATACAGACTGAAGCAGCTCAGATAGTGAGGGCACTGTTATCCAATGTTTCCCATGTAACGTTTTAGCGAAAATGTTCAAACTCAATCCACACTTTGTTTTGTACAACTACTACTGGTGTGTGTGTGTGCTTGTGAGTTTATACATGTGATGTGTGTGTGTAGTACGTGTGTGTGGGAGTGTGGGGTTGTGGAGCGTGTGTGTGTGTGTGTGTGTGTATGTGAATGTGTGTCCCATGGGAGAGGGATGAGCTCTCTGATAAGATCATGTTGTTGGAGGGCAGACATGTTTCTAGATGACACATGGGGAAGACTGGGTGGACGTGTCGTCCATGGGAGAGTCCTCGCAGAGAACTTGTTATCACGAGTGAGCCTCAACATCCCCTTCAGACTCAAATACGTGTCTTACACGACTGAAGACAGAAAGCGCTTCTGTTAGAACGACAGAAAATGGGAGGAAAGCATCATTACAAACTGATCTTAGAACAGTTAGTCTACTGGTACAGTGACATTTCAATGTGACATAATTACACAGATACATCTGCAGCGGCTTGGACTTTGACCCTAAACCTGTCACTGTTGAGGCCAGTCAGACTTGTAGGCTTGTATTAAAGAGGAAGATTATGGTTTTGGGCCTTTCCACTCTTTCCATCAGATAACAATAAGCCCAGAGTAAAGGCATGAGCATTCCACATGCCACACACAAGGCTACCTTTGTCTGCCCTGTGGATCTGTGGGTTCTGTTCTAATGGCTGTCAAGAAGGGTGGGACTGGTGATGGAGGTTGAAGGGGTGTGTGTGTGGGGGGGGGGGGGGGGGTACATGCTGTTTATTAGATAGAGAAACCGTGGCTCTCCTGTACTTAATTTGATCTCACAGGAAGGGGATTTGATTAAAGCCCACATCTTCACCAATTAACTCAAGGCTTGACTCCTCCCTGGGCATGTTAGACCACCCACCAGTGGTGTACTGTAGCAAAGGGTTGGCTGCAGGGAACAGTATCTGTGGGTGTGTGTGTGTGTGTACGTGTGTGTGTGTGTTTGTGTGTGTGTGTGCGTGTGTGTGTGTGTGTGTGTGAGGAAGGGGAACTCCTCTGAGGCTTTTCACCGCTTCCACAAACTTTACATGATGTTTAATTGCATTCATAAAAGACAGTGGCTTGGCGATTGTGGTCATAGATGATAAATGATCTTTATCTAACTGTTAAAGACATTTACTAACACATGACGGAGATAGCTCATGTTAAAGATGTGAGCATGTTTGTAAGCGTTTATGTGTTGGATCCTTTTTTTATTGTGGTGTGTTGCTATGGTCGAGGATTGCATTATCTGTAAACAAAACGTTTCCCTCTTATTTCCGAGTAAGACACATTAATGGTTAATTGGTTACAAGTTCCTTTATCTTGTCATAACTGTGCGATGTTAAATGGTATGCACCCATTGAACGGCTTTGCAGTGTTTTAATTACTGCCAAAGGATTGATTGACTGCATTGTAGATTGTTTCAGTTTAGGAATGTTTTTATCCATCAACTTTTTTTTAATTGCAACGCCACAATTACCATGGAGCAGACAGGTTGTTAAGTCCCATCAGAGTGAAAGCAATTTGACAACCTTTTTGCTCTCTGTCTATGTAGTACTTGGCAGACATGTGGAGCTAGCTGAGTCACCGCTGCCAAGAACACACAGATAAATGAGTGTGAGCGAGAGAGAGAGAGAGAGAGAGAGAGAGAGAGAGAGAGAGAGAGAGAGAGAGAGAGAGAGAGAGAGAGAGAGAGAGAGAGAGAGAGAGAGAGAGAGAGAGAGAGAGAGAAGAAAAGGGAGGTATCGGAAACATTAGAGGCAAGGAGAAGTCTAGGCACCTTCCTCTCCATGCTACTCCCCTTGCTTCAAAGAGAGCAAACACTCCATGAAGGCACACCACAGACCTCACCGTTGCGTAACAACACTTGGATTTCCAATTTGCTAACCAAGGCCTCGCCTTCACATGGAATTATCCCAGAAAATAGGATAACATTTCCCTGAATCAAGAAAAAGTGAATTTCCGAAGTTATTTATGATTCATTATAAGTTAACTTTAAACTGGACACCATAGGCCCCAACTTGTTCAAATTGAATTGGCCCAATCTGAGCAAAGTGAACACAATACAATAACACTCAGCTGTGCAATTATGTCACATTATCTCCCAAGAATCTTTCCATTTAAAATTTTTGATAGTGTCCCTTGTATGTTCGCAGGTTATTCCAAATCTATGAAATGAACAATGCTGTCCAGGAAGTCAAGGAAGATGGCCCATGAAACAGAAGAGTATATGTAGTGGCGTTCATGGGCTGCGTTGGGACACAGAGAGGCGCATGGGATGAGACAGAACTGGTGTTGCCAATTAGCAGGCATCTGGATCCAGTTGCGAACCCCGTTGGCGCTGGGTGCACTGCAGGCGGTGCTCACCAAACAAACAGGCCTGCTCTGATTGGAACCAGAGGACCAGGCCCTGTGCTTACTATGCCACATTTCATGCGTGCTTGTCAAAAGGCCAGTTTTAATAACACTTCCCTGAGGGAGAACAGTTCCTTTTCCACCCAACTCTGTGGTCAGAACCACAAGTTTCTGTATGAGAGATCTGTTTGTCCAACCTTGAGCTTGTTTAAATGTCGCTGTGAATGCGAAGGAGTCATGGAACACGCTGAGCTTACTTCAGTATGAAGCATTCTTACTGTGTGAAAGGACAATTAAAAGGACAGTTTTATTTTGGGCAAATGTTTGCATTTAGATTTAAAATTGAGGAGTTTTTCAGGTTTCAATGACAGATGGCTGTGTGTAAACAGCTCTGGTGAACAAGCAGTTATCTCTATCAAGGTCTGTTGTCAACAAGAATCAATTACCGGAGTGTAACACGATCACATCAAGCAACACGCAAGTAAATTATGTGGCCAGTTCTGTAAGTCTTGGCTGAATGATTCTCCCCATTCCATCATTTTGATCCCAACTGCATTAATGTGCTGGAACCCGTGCCAGGGAGAGAGGGCGGTGCACTAAGCCATAGCGTTGGTGGAGCATTAGATGGCAGGTTCTCTTGGAAACCCAAGTTCACCACATGATGTCCACATGACACACACACACACAAAAACGGTGCAGTGCTAACCCACAATGCCACACAGTGGGGCGGTTGTGGTGAGAGTAGAGCAGAACAGATTGTCAGTGTTGGCAGCTGTAATGGTGGTGGTCCCTTGGAGTCAGTGATGACATCCATCAGGCTTGGAGAAGACTAAGACGCTCGATCAGGGATTGAGGCTAAAGCCTGTCTGGATCCACTAGCTCTTGGCTTCTAGGGGGTAGTGTTGCTGTGCTGTAGAATCAACTGTTGCCCCGGACTGGTTTTTCTTCTCAATGTTGCCATTTAGCTGTGCCAGCAGCTTTTCTGGTCCAACAGCGGCACAAAGCAACATGAATATATGACCATTTACAACAACAATGGTAGTTGTTCATTACGGATGTACTTTACTGATCTGAACCTATGAGTTCTGCACAGTATGTGTTCTGCACAGCATGGCAACCAAGCTTGACCTGCTGTTACTAAGATACCGGCAATTGTACCTACTGTACACAGTGTCACGTGGCTTCAGTCAGTTCTGTAGGTTACAGTTGAGCAAAACAAACGTATTTAAGGTTGTACAGTGTTGTGTTGGGAATTTTCTGGATCCAACAAACAGCACCCCACATCATCTCCCAGCTAATCTCATTCACGTGGTGGTCATGGCAAACTCAATGTACATGTATGACCACAAATTCAGTTCTCACCTGCCTTGCTCTTGTGGGATATTCATCTTAGAGAGGAAAAAACATGTGTTCCCAGCGTGAGGCGCGTTCACGAGAACCAACGAGAGGGGGGGGGGGGGGGGGGACAAGAGACAGCTGAGTTTTCTCTGTGTGCTTTGCTAGATTGTAAAGCATAACATTTTAGCAGCTGTTCCCACCCTCATCATCAAGGACCTTATCTTTACCCCACTTCATCTGTTTTCCGAGCAATGCCCCATCACCCCCTGCCGCATGGACACTGGTGGATGTGGAGTCAATGGATGCTGCTGGGCCCCTGGGTTCCCGATGTTCTGTGGTCATTGTGGAACTCAGGGGGCATGAGAGAGAAGCTGACATAATAGACTGTCCCTCAGACAAACACATTGTAGTGTACCCGCAGAATAGCCCCCGTGACCAGAGAGACTCTGCCGGGATCTCTGTTTCTCACACTCTCTGCTCTCCACTGGGAAGACTGGCTGAGCCGATTCCCACAGCCTGCATGAGATTGTCCCACCAGGAGTCAGGGAGGTCAGGCAAAGAAGAAGCAGGCCACCCGGAGCCTATGATTCACCCTGGGGAAAGGTTTGCTAGGGACATTTATAGTACTTTTAATGAACTGGTGGAGAATGTCCTACAGAGTCAGACTTGACCTTTGACTTTTGCTGAACTCAGATTCCCTCATCCTCATTAGGAAGTCTGTGTCCATGCAGATTCTGTTTGATATTTCTGGTACTTTTGTCTTGTTGCCTGTTCTCCATCGTGTAGCTCACCCACTCAGATTTGTGTGTTGGCGAAAACTGAACTGGCATTCACACGCACTGACTGGAATTTTGCGAATGAGATTGAACGGCTGGTATGAGCTTTACACAGTGACGACTCTGCAACTTTGATTAACCCTATTATCTAATACAATGCATTTTTGTCCTGTACTTCACCGAGTCGATTTATGTTCACATGTTAGTACACACGGTGCAATTGCAGTAAGGATTAGGTGATCTATGATTTCTCTATAGTCATGTAAATTATTTTTTTTACAATGTGGAATATGTATAACATGTATTACTGTATTACTGAATATTTGTCGTTTTCTTACTTTTGAGAAGTCATGGAAGTCTACTGACCTTGAAATGAACTAGAGGATTACTGTTAATTGTGCTGCTGGTTGCATTCTTCTTCTTTTACTGCTGGTGGTCATGGATACAGAGGTCTTTTGTTGTTCACTGGTCATCAAAGACTTCAAAGGGGCAGTGGTGAACACTTTGGTTTGGCGACTGACCACTTGACCCTCTGGTGCCCTGCTTGCAGACAATTTTAGTAGGAAATGAACTGAAGATTACTAACACCACATTGTTCTAGGAAAAGAGTGGGCTTTGTGTCATAGTTTTTTATCCTTTCAGAGGAAAGAGAGGTAGACAGGGGGGCATCCAGAGACAAATACCAGGGTGGTGGTCCTTCAAATTAAATTAATACTGACTTTGGGTGACCGGGGAGATTTACCTTTTTTCATGCTGCTGTTTTAATACTCTGAATCAGAACAAGCCACGAGTGCCAACATGAGGGGTTGCAACAAAATAAATAAAGCAATATATCAAGGGCTGCTTCACTGGTTTGGTCAAAGTGTAATATCTGATGACACATTGATGTAATAGTGTGTCTTTGATTTGCATTAACTGTATCTCTTCCACCTGATTTTGCCTTCTATCCAACCGTGTCCACGGCAAAATTCAGCTGAAGGCCAATAAATGATTTAATAAGAAGCCCATGGGATGTAATTAAGTTGGTTGCATCAAACGCAAGCTCGGCTTCGCTGTGCAATACATGTAGACATGCACTGGGAATAACATTTCACCTCTTTGGATTTTTCAACTCTTTGATTTGTTTCTGGGATGTTGGAGTGAGACCCAGAGTTCCACTCTTCAGTGCTGGGACTGAGTCTGAGTGGTTGAGGCATGTTTGTTGTAGCAGAAAGAGCAGGGTTCTGATGTGCGTGTCAAGAGGCAGTGGAGGGAACCACAGTGTCTGAGTTTGCGAGAACTGAGTGGGTAAACAGAGGATTCATGTGGACAGGGCCTCGCCATAATAATGGCTTATCTACAGTAGCCTACAGCTAGCCCACAGACCAGCCGAGAAAGAAGGAGAGAGAGCGAGAGAGAGACAGAGATTAAAAAAACGATACTGCTTTTAGTTCACTCCCAAAACCGACTTCAAAAGGTGCCTTGAGATCGGTTTGAGCTACACTCTTAATGTTCTTGTCTGTGTTTTTGAGGGTTTGTTTTTGTATACCTCACCATGGTGATCTACAGCTGCACTGTACATGAGCTACACAAAGGGGGGAAGACAAATAACCTCGACATCAGGAGCCAACCTAGACTAATTGATCAATCCAACTGATAGGTCTAGAACTGATGAGACACATGCATTAGGCCGAGGTTCTGCATCGCTGATGTTTTTTGGACCAGGGCCAGACTCATAAAACACAGGGGCTAGGGGAGAATCATATGCAGCTCATGTGATGATTTTCTTGTATTTTTTCTTGCTGGGATTATTAATAAATAGACCTGTGACCTTGTGACTCGGGGCCACATGTGTATATGATCATATAGACTCTATTCAGAACAGTCACACAACAAATTGGGTTTTGCTTACAGGAAATCATTTTGTCAAAAGTCATATCATATTTTGTGCCTCAAGTAATTGACTTGAACCTTTTATATTGAGTCATTTTCAACTCTCCATAGCCCAGAGAAAGCAATGACAATACTGGGATTGTCCTAATGGATGTTTACAATGTGTGGCATAATCACAAGGTTGTGCTCACAGGCCACATACATTTTATGATTCACTTCCTTCAAGATAATGAGTGCTTTCAGTTGACTGCCATTCTCAATCTTCTCTCTTCTGTCCCTCTTCTCATCCTTCTCATCTGTACTTCCTCCATTCCTCCACTCATTCTCTCACCCAGCCACCCACCCACTCACTCATTCCCTCACCCATTCACTCATTCTCTCACCCACTCACTCACTCTCTCACCCCTCTATTCTGCCTCTCTGTCCTTCTCCAATTATGGCTGTTAGTTGTGCCCTGAGTTCTGGCTCCATGCCGAGTGGTAGGGAGCCCTGTTAAGAGGCTCAGTGGATGCTCTGCCCAGGCCTAGGCCGCTGCTCTGTCCCAGATACATTCCTCCAGGGCAAACTGTCCAATACCATTTCTGACAGGGGCCACAAAGGAGCCGCTGTGCTGGCCTCTCTTCACCCTGGCTCTGTCCCCACTGAAGAGGAGTGGCTGGGCCTCTGAAGTGCCTAATTACCCAGACTCCACGGCCAAACCTGCTCCCACCTGCAGACAACAACCAGAGCGTCTCTCAACAGGTGTCTGTGTCCTCAATCTGGAATGAGAGCACTTGATCTCAAGGAATCTCATGAGGCTTTGTCAGTTCAAACAACCAGGGGCTCGATATATATTCTTTTTTTTTCAATCCAATTGTAATCACTGATAAGAAGATTTTTATGCCAACTGAAATTATTTTGTGGTTTCCCAGTGCTTGTCTGATTCGGCTTTCAAGGAAATGCTGGCTGCTTCCGATAAGAGAAGGGACTTCTCAGTAATCCTGAGCAGCTCATCGACAAACCACACTGGAAGTTTCCTGTGAGTGAAACGTCTGCAGCAGTACAAGTTCAAACACGAGGAGAGTAAAACGAGCACCCTCACATTAATGACAGGCCTTTATGCCCGTAAATCTGAGATGCAAATGTGTCTCCTATGATATCATGACCAAAACTGCAGTGTCTCTGTTTGAGAGAAGCTTAGACAGAGACCAGGATGCCAGATGCAGGTGTACTATATATGTGTGTGTCTGTGCGTGTGTGTGGGTGTGCGTGTCACATGCTGAGCTCCAGAACAAGGCTGAGTTGTGCCGTGTAATATTTCTGCAGAGAGGATTAGGGTTATATTAGGGGAGATAAGAGACTGAGGGATCACAGTGCTGTTAAACGTACCTGCCAGAGCCAGGAGAAGTCTCCACAGGAGAACACGGCCAAGATTCCCCGAGATCAACACCCGTCCCAGGCGTCTCTCTCCCTCACCCCCCAACAGTAAACTCACAAACCCCTGACAGAGACAGCAAAGAAAACTTCTCAGATCAGTAGACCATATTTGATATTCATTTACTGTGAACTATTTCCAAAACACGGATGACATGGTTTGCCGCTAGGTCCGCTTGTGTGTGTGTGTGATGTTTAAATGGAGAACCCTTCAGTTTCCAGTTTCTCAAAGCGCCCTGTGGGTCCATGTGGTGAGCTGCATGACTGTAGCAGTGTTTGAGGTGGGACACAAGGACAGCTCCATGTTCAGTGGATCCAGAGTGGCCCTCCTTCTCCTTCTGCTCCATCTGGTCCTCATTACAGAGCCTCGGGAGGCCTCCCCTCAGGGCTGTCCGTGACACAAGGAGAGCCATGGCCCTACACAAGACCTCTGTAGACCGTCCTCTCGCACACATGTGCTCTGAGGAGGGTCTGTCGGGCCCCCCCATTGAGGCCCGGCGTCAAGGCCAAGACACCGGCCTCACTCGGCCTTCATGACCTCAGGCATGGCTGAGCATGAATCCATCCTAAAACAGGCCTCGACAGCAAAGGCTTTACATTTACATTTATTTATTTAGCAGACGCTTTTATCCAAAGCGACTTCCAAGAGAAAGCTTTACAAAAGTGCATAGGTCACTGATCATAACAACGAGATAGCCCCAAAATATTGCGGATAACCAAAACATGAAGCATTTATTGTGAAAAACCAAATAAGTGCCAAAGGGAAGAACCATAAGAGCATGCAGTTAAATAAGTTACAATTAATTTATGTTTAGTTACTTTACTGTTCACACATGCCTCAGTTGTAACCGCCAAGAGCCGCACAGAGCAGGCATACTCTCTCACCCCCTATCTTCCCACCCTCTTTCCAAGATCAGGCTGGACTGGCCAAGTTGCCATGGTGCCCGACGACCCAGAAGCGCATCTGACATCTGATGCTGGCATGCATGATACAGCACTTTTAAACATGCGATTCGAACATCTAATGAGTCTTATTGTGTCACCTTTTTGTAACAGAAAACCCAACATGAGTCATCCACTAGTTTCACGTTGGGCCTAATGTCAGTGTGGTTTGCGTACACAGTTAGTTACCAGTTATCAAGATACAGTAGTTTATGTAACAACAAGGACATCTAGTGGTCATGGATGTCACTGCCAATAAAGCTACTCTATCGTGACTTGTCTTAGACCTATGTAATCGAGTGTGTGAGAATCTGGGGGAAGTACTGTATGTTATGACTGCACTGTGTATCATCCTATTTACTTCTCTGTGTGCTTCTCCAAACAGATCATACTGAAACAAGAGTTGGGAAACTGCAATTCAAACGGCAGCAACAGGAAAGGGGGAACCCCAGAAATGTGGCAAGTCCAGGGACGGACTCGAAGTAAAAATAGGCCCTGGATTTTGATCCAGACCGGCCCACCAGAAGTGGTACCGTATACGCCCTGCTAATGCATGCAAATTCTGTGCCTGATGTGATGCTAGTTAGGGACTTCCACGCACAATGCGAGCGAATGTTTGGGCTGATTGGAGCGAAAAATAGTTTTTGGAGCTTGATGTTAAACAGACAAACAGCCGTTTGTCCAATTGGTAAAACATTGTCTAGTGAAGGTAATTACATTTACGTTTCTTAGCCTGGTTTTCTATATTTATATTGTCTCTATAGCTAGCTTTCGATCTGTCAGTGTCACTGTTGTGTGCAAGCGGCACTACAGTGAGTGTCCACTGCAGCGATGGGAATCGCTTGCCATCGCTCGCCTTCCCACAGTTCACCACGCTCGGGGCGTTTCAAACAGATTAATGTAGTTCTCTAAAGTCACTGTTGTAGTTGTCATGGCCAAGTGTGCAGACTTGGGTTTACGTAGTTGCAACATCGATCAAAATACAACTTGTATACAAAATTCAAAACTGTTTAATAGACATACACGTTGACATGTGTAAAAAACGTTTTACTATATTCCTCAGTCTCTGCTAATCTGTCGATACGATAGGGAGTTCCAGCCGGGCTAGCTAGCTACAGTAGTGACCACAGAACAAAGTTACGTACTGTAATGTGACTAAACTGAATTTGAAAGTACAAGCACCCACAACTTCGGCAAACCTTGCGTCATCTTTTTTTTGTATTAACATCTCTGTACGAATACAGTATCGTACAGGACTGGGTAAGCGGCCACACAAACGATTACAGTAGTTTCTCCTCCATCTTGAAAGCTAGAAATGTTTACCATGGTTGCTACGTTACGAGAAACAAGAAAACACTGCGATTGGCCATCACTAGCGAAAATCGCTCCTCATTTGCATAAAGTTGAGAAAATCTGAACTCTGTCACGTCGCGTCGCTACCCACAATGCACCATGCAAGCGATTCGCCTGGCTCCATAGAAAATGAATGGAAAACATGTTGTCGCTCGCATCGCATCGCTGCAGTGGACATTCAGTGCTGTCTCAACTTTGCCCTTTCCTATCTTAGTGGCCTGACGAACTTTGACAGTCGGCTTGGTCAACTTTTCGAAAATGTCCTCAAAAAGACAACAGTTGTCAGGGGCAGAAAAAAGAAAGAGAAAGAAACTTTGAGATGATGCATCACTTTCATGTAAGTCCATGTTTAATCATTGTTAAATACGGGAGATGTGCTGCTAATGTAATGGTTAGCCTATGCATACACCTCGAACTAGCTGACGTTATTGCTAATGTTAGCACACTCAAATATGTTAGGTGCAAGCTAAATTGAAATGTTACTGTTAAACATTATCTATGCATTTGAAACTAACGCCAGCTAGCTATTACTTTACTTAACATTCTATGAGGCTTTTATATTCGATTTATCAAATAGTTTTTAAATGAGCAATAAAGGTGGAGTGCTCCGGCTGCATGCTTTCAGTTTTAAATGTTTATAATTAATTTGGAAAACCAAGAAATGTAAGGGTGGGGCTGAAAAATAAAGAGACAAAAACATCACCTTCACTAGACTAGTTTATTTTACACGAAGCTCAAAAAAAATTTGCACTCAAATAAAGGGCAGAATGTTTTGCTTGAGCGCATTGCGCGCTCGCATTAACTCCGTAACTAGCATAATATCAAACACAGAATTTGGATGCATTGACAGGGCAGCTGTGGTGGTGGTGGTGGTGGGGGGGGGCATCATAAAAGAATTATGCTTATAGCACCAAAGTGGCTAGCGGCGGCACTGGGGGCCGGCCAACCGTGTTGCTGGGCAACCGTGTCGCTCAATCTTCTGCCGACATGTTTATTAGTAGGCTAGTAAAAAAAATTATAAGGCAAGCTCCGGCCCAGAAATGCTTCAGCCCATCGGGAATTCTCCCGGTAATCCCGATGCCAAGTCCGCTACTGGGCAAGTCTGAGAGGGACCCAGCTGGAAGAGAGCAGAAAGCTGTCAGAAGGAAAGATGGGAATATTCCAAAGGGTCCAACCAGAGGGCATGGTGTTTGTATTACAAGTTCATGCTTCCCCTCACACCTGAGCCAGTACTGACACAACTCAATTCTATCTGCTTCATTCACCACTGGGTTTTGTCATTTGACGGAGCCTGCCGCAGGTACAAAAGCGATGTCAATGAAAGACAACAAACACAGCCTTACTATGTATTATTTCTAAGAACATACTTTCCATCAACGATTAGGGTTTATACTGTAATAGTATAATTAGGGGAGGTGTGGTGGGGGAGAACAGGTCTGCATCAGCCTGTGACATTAATAAGGCAATGAGAACGCCTCTGCTCTTACCTTTTCACAGTCTTCAATTGAGTGACAGGAAAGAGAAGAGACAGACAAGTGGGCTGCAGGAGAAAGCAGGCACCCCCACGACAGGCTTAAAAAGCCTTCAAGGTAGTTTCAGTTTAATGTAGGGATGCATCGATACCGATACTAGTATCGGTATCGGCCGATACCAAGCTCAACTTGTACTCGTAAAAATACCCCCGATACCAAAGACCTCACGATTTTATTTTATATATTGTTATGACAATGGTGTAGTTGAGAAATGAAATACTGGTTGGTGCATTGTGTTCACTCCTGAGGTGTCTGTTAGAACACAATTCTTGGACACGGCTTTCTTTTGTAGCTCTAGATTTATTGCAAGGACATTTTCCGTTTCTTAACCTACATGAATGAATGTGGTGGTGCTGAAACAACACAGAACGTAGACAATTAACATCACACTCCTGACATATCATATTACAGAACATACAACAAATAATATGTTAGCAATGCTATCACAATTAAACAAATATTATATGGTCTATTAAAATTATATTAATAAAATCCAACCATTGTCGAAAACTAAACTAAACATTCCACAGCGGTGGTCCGACCGCTACATAGACTATTTATAAACTTTACAGAATTAAATAAGGTTGAACAATCAGAGGACTAACAACAACAACCAACTTACTTTTATCATGTACGCACCCTTTCACTAAATTAAAGATTGCGAGCATAAAAAGAAAACTTTGTGTTAGCCTACTGCAGAAGACCAACTGTCATGCCCTTTGAAAGTTATTGGACACTGAAATGTGTGCTTTTGGTTTGTGATAAGCACGTAAAAAAACTTTTTAAATTTAAGTAATAATAAAGAAGCTGTCCTACATTCATTCGTCTCACTGTTGTGCTTGGAAAACTGCCACATCACAAAAAATTATATATATTCATAAATGTACAGGTATTGGTATCAGCGATTACCAGAAAAAATCGGTACTCGTTCTAGGTCCTTAAATGGTATCGGTGCATCTCTAGTTTAATGTATAGTGTCAGGAGAACTCGCACCGGAACGCCATGTTGTTAAGATTCCACACCACTGCATTTGAACGCAAATAAGATAAACCCAAAAGTTGAATTGTTGTTGAATTGTTTATTGAAGTAATCATATTAAAGTACAGTTTACAGACAGCTTCATATGAATAATACATTCAACAGCAACACAGTCCTTTACAGTTCAATGACAAATAATTCACATTTACAATAACAAATATTGGACCCTTTTCTTTTCAAGGATACTTTTCATAATCTGAAGAGATAATTTTGGAATCATGAGTACAGCTGACATTACGCACACCATTTTAAAATGTGACTACAGATGGCTTTTTGTTTGTCGTTAAATGACAGTGCTACTTTTCCATAAACTCTGCAATCAATTAATAGGGATATCTTCCAAGGGGGGGGGGGGGGGGGGGGGGGGGGGGGGGGTTGGGGGGAATTAGTATGTGTAAAATATTATAATGGCTGTGATATCCATTTTAATGATTAAACTGCATACCAATCATTTCACAAACACAATTGTCATTTGATGTACTTTTAAATCGATCATATCAAAGATAATACAACAAGATGACATTCAGAAACCTCTTAACAAAATATACTGTATAGCTAACACTATTGGTCACATTTCTCAGATACTCCCTGTCTGGGAAATGCTGAGACATTAAAATACAGCACTGACAGGACATCAGCTTCCCAAATAGAAAACAGCGTCATGTCTTACCATGTTTTTCCATTTGGACATATTTACTGCACATTCAAGAGGATTTAAAAACTGTAAACATTGGAAACATCGTACAACACGTACAAAAGTAAATACGGCAAGATGTGGCAAGAAAACATTGATACACCAGAAGCTGGACAGCTTATTCCTCTTCCATAGACTTCTCAATCTCCTTCAGTCTGCGAACAAACTCCTGAGCCTCCTTGTCTCCTGTCCGTGCATCCAACATCCTCATGATTGGCTTCTCTGGAGGGGGAGAGCAAACAGACATGTAAAAGCTCCCAAAGCCTGACACAATTATCTTTCGATTGAATGGCTGGCCAAGTAAAATTCCAAAAGTAATTGGAAACCCTTGCACGACTTGAACCCCCTCTTCTCCTAAGGGACCCCTATCCCTGTCAGTGTGAAGACAGTGCGATGGAGGAGCAGGGCTGCCTACCGCTGGGTTTGTTGCGAGACAAGTGCAAGATGGAGGGCTGGACGTTCTTGCCAGAGGCTGAGGCATTAGGTCTCCCCGGCCAACAGTAGTCACTTAGGGGGGCCACAGCTTCACCAGCAAAGTCATTGGTGGACAACCAATCATAGTCCATCACAGTGAAGATCAAACATGCAAACCTGTGTCTGTACTGCTCAGGACTGACATGGCTGGAACACAGAGGGGTGGGAAGACAGTGAAAAACTGGAACGGTCAACCTCCAAACCTGGTCAAAACGGTATGTGTGTGTGTGTGTTGCCAGGTTTGACACTCACAAGTAAAAGATCTCATCAAATACTGGATGAAGGGTCTTGAGCTTGACTTGGGTGCGCTGACTCTTGGCCATGGGAAAGAGGTGATGGGGACACAGTTCCATGATGATAAAGGGATCACTCAGCCCTAAGCAGAAACCAGATAAGAGGGGAGACGGGGGAGCGAAAAGTGTTACTATTCCTGGTGAATGAGCCGCTGCATGTCAATGTCACTGTGATATTTACCGTTGGCATCCAGGGCAATGAGATCAGCTGCATGCAAAATTTCCACAGTCAGTCTCTGTTCAGGAGCATCGTAGTAACACTTTACACTGATGCGGCCAAAACGGGTGTGCTTTAGTGTTCTCTGGAAAACAGATCCATAAAATCAAGTATATTCTGCAAGTCTGCTTAACCTTTAGATGAGTGAGTTCTATAACCGACGCTTCCACCAGAGTGAGTTATTTTTTCAAAACGAAAGCTAGCTAGCTTTAGTTAGCTTCCGTTACCTAGCAACCTAGCATAATACTCGTAGCAATGCTAATACCTGCTAGTGTTACTTGTTAGCCTCCTAATTGTAAATTTTGAAGCCATACTATAGCGTTTGTCATATAGTTTTTGTCTATCGGAAAATAGCAGGTTGGAATGTTCAGAATCACATGTGACGGTACTCTGTGGGGCCCACTTTCGAACGATCACATATATGTGACGCTACTAATTAACGGGTTAAAAAACATCTGGGGGAAAAAATTACAAGATTAAATTTGTCCTGATTGAACACGCCTCAGCCAGACAAAACCCCATAAGCCGTCTTTGATGCAGATGAAAATGTGCTAATTTCATTTGAGTAAATGTTGCTTCTAATCAACACTCCCCTACACCTGGAGGTTTGGAAACAAAGCAGCCACCCCCGTGTGCTGCCAAGTACCTGCTGGGAGATCTTCTCCAGGAAGTACTGCTCGATCAGCTCAAAGGAGGAGCATTTATTCAGCTTTAGCTCCTCATCCAGGGCCTGGAGCAGCAGGAGGGAGGAGGGGAATGAAAAGAGAGAATAGAGAAGAGGTGTCAAGTCAGCTTGACATGCAATCCCCCCCTCTCTCAACACACACACACACACACTGAAAAGGCCCTCAGTCGTAGCAAGGACTGATTGAATGGCTAGAGCTCCTACCTTGTAGTCTCCACTCTTCATATCCTCCAACACCAGTCCCTCTCCTTCAGCGTGAAAGAACTGCAACAGGGCCTTGAATTGAGGGAGAAGAGACTTTCAGACCGGTGGATTAGCATGGCAAAATTGGCGGTTTCTCATCTAGTATGAGCATACGTCTGAGAATATCAGCAACTCTGTGTGTGTTCTCGCTAACAGCGTGAAACCCCTGGCAGGCAACGGCGACATCCGCTTAGCGCTTAGCATTTCATGACTTTTCATGCAAATCTGTCATATGTCCCTTGCCAGCTCAGCCCCATTTGAATACAGGAACTCTCACATTGTCATGCTACAGGGAACTCCCCTCAGCACCGAGCAGCTGCCAATATACCTCATGAATAATATTCATGGGGTTTATGAGAGGTGATGAATGGCAAGAACATCACGGCAACAACAGCAGGGATACCATAGCTAATGATGATGGTAATGATAGTAACGATGATGGACGGGACCACGGTTGTTCCGAGAATCTCTGACTGGGCTGGACTGGGGCCTGAGCTGGACCTTGGAGGGGGGGTGGGGGGGGGTGAGCTGGAGGCATATGGTCTGTGGTCCACAGGAACACTGACCTCCACAGTGTACTGAAAGCGGTTGTAGAACTCCACCTGGACTCCCCGGTTCTCAGCGATGGTGTCCAGGATCATCCTGAGGAGCAGCTCCCACATGCTGTGGAGAACTCTGGAACACAGACGACTTGGTCAGACAGCGAAAGCCCCGGCCCTTTTGCGCCGTCCTTCACGGCCCCATCACTATCCTTAGCAGAGAACAGACAGGAACACTCCCACACACTAATGTTGAACAGACCCATACAACAGACTACAAACAGCTATTTATTTGTAGTTGTTGTATGCTCATGTGTTGCAAAATGACTAGTTAATGATTGCTGCGATGGCTTAGGTGTCAGTAGGCATGCTATTATGGCACACTGATTATGCATAGTAGAGTGTGGAACAATGGAGGCAATTACCTTGTCAGATTCTCCTTCAGCAGGGACTCACTGAGGATGACCAGAGTGTCGTGCAAGTACTTCATGAGGGGGGACACAGCCTGCATGGATCAAACTCACATTACCAGTCTTGGACAGGGGACTACACCGATGTACGGACTACACAACAGATACTGGGAGGCAGGGTTGGTTCTCACGTCATCATTGTTGATGGAGTCAGGGGAGAGGCTGATGTGCTGAATGTACCTCCTCAACTCTGAGAGCATCTATACAACGCGCACACACACACACACACACATTAGTTGTCTTTAAGGATCTATGGTATGACATGTGCCAACCGTCTATTTTTAAGCTGCCTTCACGTGCTAGTCAGAAGATCCTATTTCCCACTTGTTAAATCGAGATCACAAGGACGTCAACGTATTTGACATTCAAGTGCTTTTGTTGTCGGAGGAATATAAAAAATGGCAGACAATTTCATATTGTGGAAATCCTTTTTTTTTTTTGGCCATTATGCACCTGCTAAAGGAGGAAATGGACACATAAATGGTTGCAAGTTAAAGGTCCCATGACATGCTGTTTTTGGATGCTTTTATATAGACCTTAGTGGTCCCCTAATAAAGTATCTGAAGTTTATTTTGGGAAATTCAGCCTTGGTGCAGAATTACAGCCACTATGAGCAGTCCCACAATGAGTTTTCCTTAGTACGTGCCATTTCTGTGTCTGTAGCTTTAAATTCTATGAGAGGGGGGGGGGGGGGGGGGGGCTGGGCTAACTGCCATGCTTTGGTCGTTTGCAAGCCATGTTGTCTCTCGAGGAAAAACAATATCGCGTTCGCAGGTTGTAGCTCATTTTTTGTCATTTCTGGGCAGGCAAAGCAGAGAAAGGGGAGGTAACATGTCGTCATAAGGGGAAAGGTTCCAGATCAGAGCATGGTTTTTTCAAAGGCGGAGAAGAATACCCAGGGCTTGGTTTACATCTATCAAAATTTCTAGCCACTGGGGGACCAAAGGCAGGCTAGGGGAACTCATATTAATGTTAAATAACTTCCTAAAGTGAAATTGTCATGTCATGGGACCTTTAAGTGTACATAGATTACATATTAAAGTACACAAACGGCTAACAATAGTTGCACTGTTAAAAATAGTCTAAAGACTAACACACAATTTCCCAGTGGTAATCACGATTTTAGGGGGCGTTACATGTGTAACTTCCCAGTCGGAAACTTGTATTTACCATAATTCCGACAGCATGTGAAGGCAGCACAAAACCATGCTGACTCACTCCTCATTCAGCTGCCTGATAATAATCATCCTGGTTCCTGACAGCTTTATAAAAAACTGAAAGACCAGTGGAACCTTCCGCACACTAATTTCCTTTGAAGGATAAATAAAGTTGAAAGTTGAACCTTGTCAGTGAGCAGGGTGATGAGGCGCTTGGCCTCTCTCTGCAGGTCTAGGTCTGCGTTGTACAGTTGCCCGTTGAGGGCCTTGTTGACCTGCTCCTTGCCTTCCGCTCCACAAGACTCCTCCATGGCCTGTTCCAACCCGGGCCAGTCCAGGTCCCGGGGCAGGCCCCCCAGGAACACACGCACGTGTTCGGTGTTGTTCAGTGCAATGCACAGCTAGCCAGGATAGCCAGGGAGCAGAACAGGAGGAAGAGAGAGAGACACGGAAAAGTCGCACAGAGAAGGGTAAAGAAACAAAAGGAGGAAGAGTGGCAGGGCTAAAAGAGGCAGGTGGAGGAGGGGATGAACAATTGGCAATGAGTATAGGCACGAGCAGGAACTAGAGCAAACACATATTGAAACTCTACACGCCCTCTGCTGTCTTGTGTTTTTCCGATGAGAGAACACTCATTGACATTCACTTCTTACGTCATTGCGTGCCCTCCCCAGCCGCCCCCTTCCTGTGTTCCCACAGGCGTTACCTGCACTGTTAGGATCTTGTGGTCTTGGCCGAGCTGGCTGGTCTCAATCTTGCGCTTTATCATCTCAGAGTAACTCACAGCCTCACTGCAGAAATTCTGCGACACACAAAACGTACGCGAGTGTGAAACCCTCAATTTGCCTCTTGATTTCTGCTCGGGCGTCTTTGATTGTAGTTTGCCACCTGTAGAGCTTTTCAACTTGAGAATGAGTGCTGTGTGTGTCTGTGGTTGTGACTGTGTGCGTGTGTGAGGGAGTGAATAGAAGAGTGATAGCGTTGGCGGCGCCACTCACATCCGTCAGGCGGGTGACGAAGATGAAGGCTCCTGCAGAGTCTGGCCAAGCCAGCTGGGACCAGAAGTCCTGCACCTGGCTGAAACATGCTGTGACATCCACTGCTGAGGAGCTATGTTTGGTCTGATGCACTGGCTCCAGCTGTTCAGTCCACACAAACACACACATCAATATATCACAAACATGTAAATAAATAGATGCACACAGTTTGACAAGCTAAAGTACTGATAAATGAATGAAGGCTGTATGAAGTCACTGATATTCTGGTTGTTCAAAATCACTATGAAATGATGGATGGAAATTGGTATTGTATGTTCAGTAAGAGTCATGCTATAAGAGGGTCCTTCTCTAACCTGGTCCATGTCCACTGCCTTACGAATCCTGTCGCAGGATCTCTCATGGACTATCTGCAGCCACTTGTGTATAGAGGACTTGAACCAGTTGTGAAAGCTAGTCAAAGCTAGCATTTTAGCATCCCTGCGATGAGAATATGCATCATATTCCAAGTAAACCAAGTGGGTACATTTATACTACAATGCAAGGAATCTGTGTGTGTGTGTATGTTTCATAGTGGGATTTTAGGGCAATGACCAGCAAACGATTATCTTGAGAACTGGGCACTGCAAAGTTGCAATTTTGCAGGTGTCAGTTTCAAAACCCAAAGACGCACGGTGCCGTGTTTGACATTGTTTGGATAAGCGCTTCGAGAACCCCCCCCCCCCCCCCCAAATATTGCCGCCTGTTTTGCAATTGATCCCTTTCAGCCACGTTGAGCTAGCACTGTATATACAATTTAGCTGCACTTTAGGCTACACAGCGTTTAGCTGAGCTCTACTAAGCGATTGAACAACTGAAATTTGAAATGCTGTATATTGCTCTGTGAAAATTAAATAGTCCTATAATGTGCATCCCTTTCTGTGACAAACTCATTAAAGACAAGTGGACTCTGAGAATTGAGATTGTGAATGCCAATACGGCCAGGTGAGCAGGATTTTCTTTTTCAACTAAATGCTGGCTAGGTAAGAGAAACAATGCTTGAACGTGGATACTTTATTTCAGTATAGCTGAAAGGTTAAGCTACAATTGTGCTGTGTAAACACGTCACCAGGGATTAGCCTAAGACAGGGAATTGACTTCTATTGCTTTAGGCATCATCAACAGAAGACTTGCTTGCTGAACAAACTTTCAATTACCAATCCACAAATCTTTTTGGGGGATATACTGTCATTTAGAAGCAAATCTTCATATCACTTTTACAACGCAGATGCGGCCAGGTGAGCAGTGCTGTGCAGGCATAACATTGAATCAGCTTCTTTCAAAGGGTTTTCTTTATGGATGAAATGCTAACTAGCTAACAGAAAGACAGCTATATTTCAGTAGATGAGTGAATTGCATTACATTAATTAATGCATTTACTGATGCAAAAACTCTTCCTGCACATAGCAAATGTGCACAAACTCCAATTATATTTACACCAAATCAATTAACCAATACAATCACCAGCTGCATCACAGGCATGGACACTGTACAATTTATAATTTCTGTGTGCGTGTGTGAGAATTAACCAAGTGGCATCACAGGCACTGCATGGGGTCACAACGGGTATAGGACAAGAACACTATTCCTACCACCTTTGCCTCCTTGGTCGGTTTCAAGAGGCATGGATATAGCAAGCTGCAAATGGGCATACAACAGAAACTATGTTTTTACAAATGTAGCTTCCTCGGTTGATTGTTGGTGTTGATTGTTCATGTCAGTGTGAAAACGAAAATACAATACTATTTTACAGCACTGCATAGCACAAAGGAAAACAATACAATCCCCCAAAGCCCCACTTCAACACTGTATGATTAATTTGGCCTATCATTATGACAACTGGCTCAACCATTGTGCATGTAATGTTTTGTAATGAACTAAATATCTAGATTTGTGTAAGGGTAAGACAGTTTAACAGAGAACTAATATAATACATTTTGATCAGCATGACAATCAATTGTTAACATAGGAAACCCCGAACAATTGTAGGCTACATCATTATTTGGATGAATGTACCAGAGAATTAGCAATTTGTTTAAAATAATTAGAAATTGCTTTTATGATGTGCATAAGTGACTAGATGATGTGGAGGCTGAATATGTATTTTGAGAATTTCAATTGTGATCTGAGAAAATGTGAATCTGAAATACCGTCACAAACACAGATTCCTGGAACTATTGATATATAGTGAGTAGTGCCTGTAATGAAGTTGCTGACACACACACACACTCTTGGAATTATAGATGGATAGTGCAGTGCCCATGATGTAACTGGTGATGACTCACCAACATCTTAAATCGCCAACAGAATCACAGGCACTGTGCACCAATGTAACTAAACACATATAGTTGATAAGGCAGGTTTTTGTGAAGAGGACTCCATCTCTTTATATATCTTTCAATTTGGAAAATGCTTGTGGTATGAAAGCCAGTGAATACCCATAATAGAATCTAGGCAGTGACTCACTTGAGAGGTAGAAACTCCCTGAAGCGTTTCAGTGTTTTTAAAGACATGTAGAGCTCAAAGAGGGTCTCGCCCATGCTCTGAGTCAGTCTGGTGCTTTCCTGTTCCAGAGTTCCACACACCCTTTCCATGGCAACGCTCACATCATCTGCTACCTGGGTGAGCACAAATATGAACAGAGTTCAAGGGTCAGGTGGTTGTCCCTCATGACAAAGGTCTCAGGCAGAGGCCATATGGTCAAACAGCTACAGTATCTCTCACAACTAGGAAAAACTTACTAGTTTTTCCAACTGCCTGTATGAGATGCTGAAGAAATCTACTTTCACAGCACTGGGGATTCAAAAGAGAAAAGAAGAAACTCAAACCAGAAATGAGACTTGATAACTGACGCCGCTAATCTGAGTGATAAGGATCTACCTGCAGGCTGAATGTGTGTACCTGTAGAACAGCTTGTTGTAGACGTTCTGTCCACTCTGGGCGTCAGCACACACAGCATCCACCACCTGGACCAGTCTCCTTAGCTGCTCCTCCAGGGCCTTGAGCCGGCAACAAGAACAGACAAAAGAGATGTCACCACCTTCACAGGCTACTTCGGTACATGGTGTACTGTATATGATGACGAGTCACCACGGGGGACGGAGCCGGATGACTGACAGGAGACAGTCCAGTGAAGGAGGCCTTGATGTCTTCATGCCACACATCTGCATTTGAATGAACATTTACTGAGGGCTACTCACCCCTTTCTCTGGTTTGTACTCTGAGATGATGTTCTCATACCACTCCGCAGTTCCTTTCTGATGGCATGGAAACAGGGTAAAAGGCAACGTGCGTAGTAAAATGCCATCACCAATTTAATAAGTCAGTTGCATTTGTTTTAATGTTTTACCTTGACAACTGTGGCAATTTCCAAATGCAATTCATTTCGTAAAGGACAAACGGTCTTGAATGCCTGCATGGTCTGCATGTGTCCTATCCCCCTGCCATGAAAGAAATAATGACAAGTCTCAAACAGCAATGTATAATTAACAGGAAGACATACGAGTGTGTGTGCGCGCATCTGTGCGTGCATGTGTACTTTGTGAGATTTCTCTGGTGGAGTCAATCTCTGGGCAGAGTCTGAAATCTTATTGGAAAGAGCCCCACAGGATATCAATTCTTCCAATCTGGTCTGCAGTGTGGCACCCCATGAGGATGCTCATACAGAAAGGGCACAGCAACTTGAGATTTAGAAATACAGCTGCTTTTATTGGCAAAATGACCAATCATGCGCAAATGACTCTCTGACTGGGTTCAATAGCTCTCCTCTAGCTCTCCTAAACCCTAGAACTGACTGAGGTACTGACTGACATGGCGGTAGACTATGTCTATACAGATCAGTGGTCCAGTTGAGTGTTGAGCAGCATGCGAGGGGGGGCGGTAGTGAGTTTACCTCAGCATGAGTTCACAGCGTGTGATGGCGGATGGACAGGAACTGGGAAACACCTGACGCATGTTCTTCATCAGGCCCAGGCAGTGCTCTATGTGGAGCCGGAAGCTGTCAGACAGCTGCCTCTCCTGAACACAACGCAGGCAACACATGACTCAGCCTTGCATGACCAAAACAAACCTTTATCTAATCTATATTCCACATCTAGTTAGGGGTTTGAGACTGAATTCATGTGTTGTAATACACAGTCTACTACACCATGGAGATAATGACCATTTTAAAAGCTCTCAACCTGTAAGAATGTAGAACACCTCATGGAATGAGACAGAGCCAAAAGGAGGACTGAGGGAGGACCTACCAGATCTCCTCTGACCTCGGGGGGATCCCACTCTGCATCGATGGTTCTGAGGAGACGCAGCAGCAGGGTGTAGCAGACCCTCTGGGACCGGTGGTGGCTGCTGTAGCACTGCCAGCGGCTGCAGACGAGGGCAACATCAAACCAGGACCGTTACCTCTCGCCTCGTGTCAAGAGGTTGTCATTACACAGTGCAAGGTACTTGTTGAACTACGCTTGAAACCAGTTGACTCACTATGTGAAACATTATGTAATAAGTAAGATTTGATTTATAATGAATCCTGGTTAAAGGGCTTGTTGGCAAGAAATGTTAAGGTTTACTTAAAAAAGAGCTTGAACTAAAAACAGTGTTTACAATATAAATAGCACCACAATATTTGAAGTACAGAATACAGCAGGATCTATGAACTGACATGATGGCCTGTTGCAGGGGTGAGAGGTCAGTTTGAACTGCATGATGGGAGAGCACAGTCCATGCTGGTGGAGTCACTTGCCCGTTCCAGTTGTAAGGCTCTTTCTGAAAATGAAAACAACATTACCCATCTACAGTATTATTGAATGGCAATATACTGTTTATCCTATTCATCAAATATAAATCAAATAGTTAAGTCATGTTTCACCTGAATGTGAGCGTGTTCATACTCAAGTATCTGACTCAGCATTTTCTTGTGAATGAAAATATTAGAATCCCTCTTACTCAGTGTTGTGTCTCTCTGAGGAACAAAGAAAAAGGAGCTCCTTTAATAGTCTTTACTAGACCTTCAACAGAGAGAGGTGTTAGGGTATGGCGAGTTTGGTGAATGTGGTGAGACATCCAAACCTGGGTTGTGAAGAGCTTCAGGATCAGGTAACATTCCCCCTGGACCTTGGAGGCACTAGACCTGGGCTCAAGTTTAAACCATTTATCATACCCAACAACAGGGATCTCCTGCATGGACAACAGGATAAGAAAAGGCTGTCAAAAGCCCCTGGAACCAACAAGGAAAGGTCAGGCCCAACATTTTTGTATATTTCGATGACTCACATTTAGAGGAACGTTGATGCACCCCAAGAAGTCATCAGCATTTTCCTCGGACCCAGATGCTGCTGTTCCATTGGACCGAACTGATTTAGCAATCTGCTTGAAGTACCTGGTTAGATAAGCAACAACAAACCACAGAAACACGTCCAAGTGATCAGCACATCTTCTGTGTCTTGGTAATAAAGAACCTTTAACTTCCCTGTAAAGCAACCACAGAGGGTCAGAACCTTCAAAGTGTACATGTGTATGTCTGTACTAAGTTTTGAATATTTTACCTGCCCATTCCTCGGAATCCACTGACTTCATTCAGTTTTTTGCAGGCTTCAGCCACCGAGACATCATCATCGTGATCCCTGTTGAAATTAAAGATCAAAGGTTATCAGATAGTCCTATGCCCAGCATTAAATCCGATCCAAGAGAGGGCTCTCAAAATATTCTAATATTAGCCTTCCTGTAGACCCCACTTCTGAGTGAACATACCATATGTCTAGATGCAGTAGATCGCTATGGACATCATCGATGTCGCTATGAAGGACGAATGTAAAAAACACAGAAAACACTTATGTCATCATGTCATTCACAGTATTGGTGATAGAAAGCCGGTGGACAGTCACACTGAGTTGTGAATCAGAGAACATCCTAATCGGGCAGATCATCAACGGTGGAGTTTTTCCTACAAGCACACCAAACCTCTCACAGACTGACGAGACGGAAGCAGTACTTACAAGACAAAGTGCTCATTCCAAACAGGGTTGAGGGTTTCAGGCTTGACCTCAGTGACCTGGATGCAGCGTGCAGCCAGAACTTCCTTGACACTGGAACGCTTCTCCAGTTTGTCCTTCCTCTTCCTGAAGCTAAACTTCCTCTCCTTTTTCTCCTCTGTCTCTCGTGGGCTCTGACCCAGCAGGATTCCCAGCATGCAATAGGGGTCGCTGTACCCTGCCCAGCCCCCCGGTGAACACACAAGAAAGGTTAATGTGCACTCCAAACCAGTGCTATTAGATAATGAGGTTCCACTCAATTGGGGTTCAGAAAGAGAAAGCAATCATCCAACAGTGTCTTTTAGACAATGCTCTGGGCAGTGGGATAACTTGAAAGCTTTATGAAAAGATGACAAGACTAGAGCTTCAGTCAGTCCCTTTGAAGAACTTGAGTACACCAAGTCATGCAAGCCTTATTCCCTCCAAGAACAGACCAGGTTAATCTATCCTGTACTGCCAGTCATTAAGATGACGAAGGCTTTCTAAATTCCTTACGTAAACATTACGTTATATTTTAATGACCCTCTTTAATTTAATGTTCACATTTACAGATTAATTTACAGAAAACATTCCTCTTTGATGAAAATGGGCAAAAGAATGAATCTCTTACCGTTTGCATCTTTTGCCATTAGATTTTTTCCTTTCATGACAGAAACCCTCAGGGAGAAACTGGCTCTCTGTAAAATAAAGTGTAGGCCCATGTAGTCAGACACCCATTAGTCAATAAACATGTATGCCAAACCAGTAAGTGTGGAATGCACACTGAACCCTAGATTACGCTTCTTTTTATTGCACTTTCACTGTGGTATAGAAAGCAAGCGCATGTGCTGCAGGAGTCAGCCAAGGAAGTGTAATCAATGGCTGTTTTCTTTGTCAGATGCTTCATGCCTGGCATTGTGTACCAGAAAGGTGGAAAGAGACTGCTGTGCATGTGAAGGCTGAGATCCTTTTAAAAAGGAGCGTTTAAATGGCACGATATCTTTCAGTCTTTTAAGAAGCCTTGCAGAAGGACCCCAGCATCTCTTTCAGACACTTGAAAGGTTTCTCTTAGCCAGATGGACGAAAGGGACTCCTGCCTGTTCAGGTTGTAGCTGTTAATCTTTCCATTATATCTCACCAGGCCCTTATTTCTTGAACGTTCCTTGTATCGGGAAGAGGAAAATGTCTAAACACCATGAATAGCAGCCACATCGTTTTGACACGGCCCCCTTCCAGTCTTATAGCGGTCGAGGATAGTTGCTTGGGTGTTAGAAAACATGTAAGCAACAAGAAACGAGCGAAGGACATGGAGAAAAAGTAACAAAGCATCTCACCTTGGATTCTTGGACTCTCTGCAGAGTAATGTCATGCTCCTCCTGACCCAGATCAAACACCTGACAGAGAGGGGCGGAGAAGGAAAGGTCACACTGTGCCACAGAGGCTCATGCGTCTGTGAGCATATTAGTGATAGACACCCAGGGCAGGTCATGGAGTTTGTATAGCTCATAGTGAGAATGTCTATACTGTTTGCCTCTGCCACTAACTAGCCCTACGATGAAGCAGAACAAGATGGCTGTACAGATCCCATCTCATCCCCCATATAGAACTTCAAAGAGAGTCATGTCAGCTACCTCACTACTGAGAGCCACAAGCCGGGCGCGACAGGATGTGCCAGCGTTCGAGTGACAGGGTCTGACTTGTTATATCACAGCTAAACATCGATACTTGGTAGGCACGGACTTTGATGTTTAATTAGATCTGAGGCAAGCACATCTACACTAACTTATAGAGACATCCTATTACAAAAACTAGTGGTCATTATTCCCGGTTTATGATTGAATTTTATGATACATTTGACTGTGATAATTTGGAACTCTCAGTTTAAAATGCGTCGTCGTTTTAAACCCTTGTTTTGTCTCTGTGTTTCAGACATGATGACAATCTCTGATGTGCATGGTTACCTTTAGCAAGTAGCTGAAGATATCTCCTTCTCCGGCGACATATTCCGGTGAAGGCACTCCGACCCTGTTCACCACTGTGTACACTGCCTCCTCATACAAGAGGTCCAGCTGAAGAAAACCATAGCCAAACACATGATTAGATACAGCCTCATGCAATTATTTTTGTATCTTTGTCCATTTCATACACATAAAAAAAATCTGTATTCGCTTTCATTTTATAGTGCTCTATCAGTGATTTGAACATAGCCAGGTCAGAACCTCAACCCACTCACCTCCCTCCTGCTGGCTCTGTCTGGTACAAATGCCTGGTCAATGTGTTCGGGGGGTGGGGCTGCAGTGCTGCTCCCTCCCTGGCACTGTGGGGATAGAACTCAGGGCTCACAAACTTCAGAAGAAAATATCCAAAATCACCATGACAGCCTGAATACTGTTACGGCGTAAGGGGAAGTCACAGTCAGACATAATACATTGGGCCTCATTCACTAAATGTCAAGAACTAATTTCTTCTTAAATCCCGCTTACGCAGTTTTCACAAAGGTTCGGGCATTCACCGATGTTTTCTTATTTGGGATTTGTTCTTTGGTAAGAACAGCATTTACTCACACCCAAGAGCACTCTTACACACAATTGAGAGCTGAAATGTTTGCGCAAAAGCAAGTAGTTATACAGTTTTTGTCCATTCTAATTAAACATTTAATATTTCTCTTTTTTATTGCAACTGATAAAATGATGTGTGAAATAATGAAAATTATGTTTGTTTTAATAAATACACATTACATTTACACTTCTGCTCATTTGTAAAGCACTTTGAATTGCCATTATGTATGAATTGTGCTAGGCCTATACAAATGAACTAGCCTTGCTTTGCCTGCAATTCACATCAATTATGTTAACGGGGAACCGTGCCGTCCAATAATAAGTGAATCATCACAGTATTTATAGGCCCAAAGTAGGCTTATTCCGCACACTAGGACAACACCACACAATGGCGTATTTATTGCTGCTGCAAAATGTTGCAGATCGTTCCCTAAGGGGGGAACGCATCTTCCGTGACCATACCAATTTATTTGCAGAGAGTGACGAGTACCTGTTGGGACACTCATGGATATTTGTAACAGTCAACTGTCTTCAAGGCTATGTTTTGAAATGTTTTTTTGCTTCACAATTCAGATTAAAGTTATACCATTTATTTTTTACTTCATCAGTTCTGTGCCCTTCTCCAGATACAGCGTTCACTGCATGAGTAATTGCATTCCATGCATCAGTTTTATTTACTGCTTTGTATCCACCGCTGAAGCCATTATATGATGTGTCGTTTGTCGCTAACTTCTTGCAGCTGTACCTCCACTTTAGAATACGAACGTTTTTCTGTCTTTTGTCGAGGCCTTCACCGTCTTTAGCACATCTTTTTTACATCTGGCCCTGCCATCTCATGCCCTTTTATGGGAATTTACGGGGTGTTTACCTATGCTAAATAGGAGCAACGGCGCACATGCTTTCAACTTACAACATATTGGGATTCATCATTCTAAGACCACACCTGCGAATAATTCTGCTGTTTAGGAACACGTCATGAATCACACGTAGACTTTTCTTAGGAACTTTAAGAACAAATGTGAGAAATAACTTAGGAAGATATTGGTGAATGAGGCCCATTGTGTCTTTCAGTCCCGGCACACACAGCATAACTCAAAATGCAATGGGTATGACATAGATGTATGTTTTGGCCTGTTCTTCACCACTTTAATAACAGAAGCTTATATGAATCAAGTGCTCTCAGATAAACCTCTTAATAAGGCCCACTGAGTGCGAGTCTGCGTCGTCTGGCGTGGGCAGTGAGAAGGGTGGAGATAGCCACAGAGAGCAGCTTGTGACAGCTGAACTTCCAGCCTTTTGAGCATTCTACTCAACCTTGTCCTTCTGTCCACACACGTCATACTTGGCCTTGTGGCGTGGGGGGGGGGGGTGCTGACCATGTGCATCCCCCATGTCTATTCATTATCATATTTCCACAGGAGAAGGAAAAGAGCATGAGAAAAGCCAGGAGAGGGTTTACCTCAGCATTGTCAGCATGCAGAATGTTCTCCTGCTTCTGGAGTATGTTGTTCATGCGCTCAAAGAACTCCCCCTTCTCTTCTGGAGCCCTTGGAAACAAAAAGGAGACACAAAAAAAATACTCTTAAGAGAGAAACATCATTGTATTTCAGCTCTGATACACTGGACCACACTGGATTAGGTCCTTTCCATGTCCTTAGAAACTAGGCAAACATAACATGCTTTTTCCAGACAAGTTCAAAAGGAGCATAGACAATATACTCAGCACATGTATATCTTTTTTTAAACGGGCAGGGAGGTCAATCACAGCTACAACTATTCTATTGAGAGGGAGTGAGTGGTAGTCAGTACTTCTATAGAACAGATGAACACTAGGTCAGCTGGAATCACATTAGCTTGCGATCTGCAGAGAGGCCAAGGGAATAGTCTGCCAATGAAGTCTCTGTCTGTTTGCTTTGTTTTGACCTGTGTAAACAGCAGATAAATGAAATAACCTGTGTTTTTGTCACGTATGAAAAAGAACCATCTTACTGAACTGTCTCACATCACTGCCCATCCTCTCTGGAGCTTTATTGTTTAGCAGTAATATTAGGCTACACAATGGCTTTAAGTGGCCTCACACTATACTACGACCATGTTAATCTATTACCACAATGAATAGAGATCCTAGGGAGATACAAAATGTTTTTGTTTTCTCTCTGTGCGGGTGAATCCTTGGATTTGTGCCACTTGCAAATTTCATAGCCCTAGTCACCATGGTGATAAAGTCACATTGAACGAGGGAGTCGTTGGAACAGAAAAACACCTTGGGAGACCGCCTCACTTACCCGTCCCCACCCATCCCCCCTCCTGCACAGAAAACTGTTCTGGCATGAGCAGAAGCAAGAAACATTGCCTGCCACCTCTGTCCCCTACCTACCTAGCTTCCTCATACCCATTTTGGGTCCTGGTTTGGAGCCAGAGAACCAGTTATTTTTCTTTCGACAGCCTAAAGGCCTAGCCTGGCTGCCAGCCCAACTTAGCCCCGCCCACAAAAAAAATGTGGTCGGGAGGTTGGGTCTGGGGTCGCTAGTTTTGGGAATAAGTATGTCCGAACAGGAGCTTTTTGGACCAATCATATTGTCAGGGCAGGCTTTATACGATGATGGACAGACGATCAACAGTAATGTAATCAACCACGTCAGCCAAAGAGCGCTTGGGTTGAATTTGTTTTCAACAAACAACATATGTTGCTCTGATTGGTTGTAGGTATATCCAATTGAGCGAAGAGGCATTTTTTTTTACGAGTTTGGTTGAAACACGCCCCATACTCACAGCCCAATGGAGAGGTTTCAGACTCATATTCTGACTTGAATTATGAGTATGACAACGTCAGGCTTCTTTTTTCAGAAAAAAAGCGCTGCCTTCAGCGCCTTTTTACATGCAACCATATCAGAAAAGTAAAAAGTAAAAAAGCCTTTAAAAAAACTTCTTAAAAAAGCCTAGAACCTGACGCCTTTTTTAGTTCAATTTTCGCAACTATTTAGAAAAGCGCTGGGTGACGTTGAGTGCCTTTCTGACAGCTGACCAATCAGGATGAGGAGAGTAGGTACGAGTGTACCTTCCCTAGTAACCTCCTACCTTAGTTACCAGGCTATGGCTCCTCAAACGCCTAAGCTAAAGCAAGTAATTGCATTTTATTCGCCATAGTAGCTAGCTGTCAATAAGTAACCACAGAAAATAACGTATCGCTAGAATGTATGATTCCCGTTCAGGTTACAGAATTCTCGTCAGATAGGCGCTTGACGCTGAAAGCAGAGCTTTTTTCTAAAAAAATAAGTCAAGTGTGAAGACGGCCTAAGAACCGGCTCCAATCCAAGGAAAGTGGTCCTTAAGTAGCACCAAAACATAGCTGGGCTAAAGTAGGAACCAATTAAGAACCGCTTGCGTCAGGGGCGGGGTTACCATGACCAATAAGACGAACAGAATCCTTTGACCGCCATTGCTGTGAGTTTTACAAGTCATATTTCAGCTAAACGGTACTTGTAAATCAGCATCTGAATTAAAATGTGACGAGAAATGGGCAGTGTACTTGCTGAAAATATTCATTTTTTTTGATAACCTAGCTAGCATCGCAGTGCAGACACTGCGTTTTATCATAATCCTATCAAATTAGTGAAACAACAAACACATTTTGAGTTTGTTTTGAACTTTAAGTATGAACCTATATTTAACACAAATGTAATACACAAGCACCAGGGCTTCCAAATTTTCCAAAAACCTTGGAGTAAGATTTGGTGGGGCCAAACTTCTCCTAGCATATTAACCTCGCTTTCTTAGCGTTCTTCGGATTGATAAACAGCCTTTAGACGGGCTCTGCTTTGTGTTTGGATTTGGCGCTGCTGCGCTAGCGTTGCTGGGAAAGATGAGGAAAAGATGACGTATACAGTGACGTAATGACGTGGCTCTGTGTTGGCTCTCAAGCCCGTGGAAAAGCAAACCAGTTTTTAGAAGGCTCGCAAATTGAACCAGCGTCGAACCGGCTCTAGCACCAGCTCCGACCTAGCTCCCGGTTCACTTTGGTGGAAAATTCTCTTTACTTCTCTTCTCCAGCCCAGTCCCTGTCTCCTGGCCGGTCTCCATCCCTGTCTGTCTCATTATGCTGATGCGCTGTCCCCATGGTCCTGTCATGCTTTATTATTGCCTCCATCACATCCCGGCAGCCAACACACTGCTCACTGATCTTCCCATTGTCCATCTTCAGGGGTCAGGAGTAGATACCCTCAAGGCATTGATGGAGACTAATGGTAATCATGCTGTCAAGTCTTCATCACAAGAAGGCCATGACGCCTAACTGGTGACCATGTACTGTACACATTGTTAAAAAGAAATTGCCTTTATACATCAAATCTTTTGGAAAATCTAATCAGACGGAAAAAAAGAAAATGACTCATGTGAGGTCTAAATGTAGATTTGGCAGCCCAGGGACCCAGTCTGACATTACAAAGGAAGTTTACATGTTGACAGCAAGAAAGGCACAAGCTTTTACTTTGTTAATCCTGAGCAGACAGGATGTGTGGGGGAGTGCAGATAATAATTAATTCAGGTGTTGTAGATGTAAAAATAAGCCTTCCGAAAGTACTTTTGGTTGTTTTCTGTTTTTTGGTCAATTTTTTACCTACTCGAAGGTTTGAGAAATGAACATTGATTCCACATTCTCTCTATTACTCTCCCGCTCTCACATACACACAAAACCTAGACAACAGTCCCATTTTATGTTGCTAGGAAACAGGTTCTTCCCATACAGCCTTTTATTATTATTCCAATCTATTTTGATTATTCATTCAATGCCTTCACTTGCAGTTTCTGTCTGGAGACTAAATTAGGAGAGAATTGCACAAATAAAAACATGCATTTCAAGTTCCTTGGACAATATTAGTTTTGCATTTCATAAGCAAATTGTTTATAATTGACCAGGTCACATGGAACTTTCCTTTTGGGTATATTGGACCATAAAATGACTGACAAATCTATTTATAGTAGCTATGCGCGAACATTTGAGTGAGTTTGGTTATCTTAGTTTCTCCTGTGCAGCAGGATTTGAACAGAATAAGACATTCTAATTACATACAGTAGTTTGGACACATGGAATGGGAAAATGTGTTCAAACTTTTGACTGGTACTGTACGTGATGTGAACGACGTGACACTTTACCAACCTGTGTTTTGCTTGTGTGTGTGTGCATGTTTATCTGTGTGTGTGTATATATATATATATATATATATATATATATATATATATATATATGTGTATATCCGTGTGTGTGTGTGTGTGTGTGTGTGTGTCTATCTAAAATCTATGCTTCTCTTATGATAACTTGTAATGGGAAGATTGTGTTTATTAAACTATATTTGAAAATCTCATTATAGTATGGATGACCTCATTTTAATTGATGTTGTTAGAGCATTTTAGTTGATTTAATTTCAGTAGATTTTATATTCCATTCACTGTAATCATCATTTCGTCAACATTTTTTAATGTTTTTCAGAGTTCAAATTATTTTAATGAGTTGAGAGTACACAATTTAAAAATGTGTAAATAATTAAGACCTTTGTCCAAGCATAAGACAGCACTTTTAAAAAAGAGCAAGCCATTAGAGAATACAAACAGCCTATGGGGAAATTTCTGTCTATTGCATAATAATCTCCTGTCCACTGCTAATCTTTACATGGATCACTGGCTAATAGGTTTGCTGTGTCTATGCACAGACATAATAAAATTTCACTGAGAAACCTTATGATTATGCATGTCCTGCCTCGGAATATTGCTGTTTACAACAATCTTTTCTTGATGTGACTGACGTCAGAGCTCTCACAAGACACCAATCAGGGTTCTCTGCATCTTGGGTCAGCTATAGAGGGAGGGGCCCAGTCTTATTTGCATGCTGCTAATGAGAGGGGCCACAGGATCAGGGCCACTGTGTATGTGTCTACAGTTAACGAAGGAGAAAAACAGTCTCCGTTCTCTAATGATGAGAGCTCAGTCACCACTCATGGTCTTGGGGCTGCGCTCAGGGCTCAGTGGGGATGCATATCCATGGGGGCTGACAGAGTAAGACACGCCTGTCCTCCTGGACCTCCAGGAAGAGTGAGTGTGCGTTCATTAAAGCCATCACTGCGACACAAGACCAACTGTACTCAGTCTCATTGCACTCTCAGTCCGACAGGATGTATGGGAGGCATCCTGTTTCCAGGGATAGAATTTAAGTATTTTTCATTGAAAAGATCCTGATCAACTTTGTTTTTATATTCTATGTAGAATGCATTTTATTTAATATGCTATATAAACAATTGCTGTTCTAGTTCGAAGCCTATATACGGTATTAAGACAATAATAACCAATGTTCTGGATTCATCATCACAGGTGTTTTTCCCTCTCGAATAAAGTGGGTACAGTTGTTAAATAAAACTGTATTTTCTGAACAGATGTAACAAACTGACGTGTTTAGTTGCTATAGAAACCTCAATGTTTGCATGGCCGTTACTTTTGGATTTGACATCAGTATGAAGATAATAAAAAGGAAGATGCACTGAAGTAGGCCTGGGGAAACAATTGATTTACTTGTGCCTTTGAATCAGGCACAGTCATCTTCCTGAGTATTTATAGAACTGAACATTTTCATGACTCAATGCATTCATCAATAATAAAAGAGGTATCATTTGCTTTAGTTTATGAGGAACATTGCTTGGATCTATATAGCGTATGATAGAAACTCAACTCAAAACATAAGTTACAAGGTGCCAGGTCGATAAATTTGTTAGCCGATTGGTATGTTACCCAATCACCGAGTGTCTGACTGTGCATGTGGCTCTAAGAATTTAAGATGGCTGATCTGTCCTTGGGGAAGAAAACAATTTGTGCAAGGCATTCTCAAAACAGGTCCCATCTCTGAAGCAAAGGATGCCATCCCCATGAAACACATTCACAACAAGGTTTATGGTTTCCAGTACCAGCTGATTGGGACTGAGAAAAACAAGACATGAATTATTACCCGGCAAGGCAGCCAATTTAAAAGACTGTCATTGTCCCTTTTAGCTCCGCCGACTGCAAAAACAGGTGCCCATTAATGGGCCTAATACTAGGACTCATGGTAGAGATGAAGAAAGATAATCCACAGTTCCTACACATGATATATTGTGTGGTATACACCTGACGAAGTTGAATGAGTCAGGTGGGAGGAGCATGAGTTTCTTTCGGGCTCTGTGAGACTTACCCGCGGGGTTGAGGGTCAGGGCGGTGAGACGGGGGGCTGCTGACAGAGGTTGCAGGTTCCCTCCGTCCCCTCAGGGACTGGCTCCTCTGCACCTGCCTCATCACACTGCTCTTTAGGTCCAGCAGTGTCGTCATTCTGATTTCCTCTCTGCAGAAAGAAAGTATTCATGATCAGGACACACTCATGATCAGAAGACACCTGGTAACGAAGTCCTTGGACATGTGTTCTTTGGAAGACCACATCCTATATTAACTCATGTCCTCTACAGACATTTATAAAATGTGTTTATCATCCCCCTAGCTTGATCTTAAGGGATATCTGCTTCAGGATATTTCTCTGCAAATGCACCAGGCTAATCAGTGAAACTAATAACCCCTCTGTTTCTTAACTCAATTACACCCAGAACTCGTGCTATTTCTGGCTTGGGTTGACGAATATTGTATATTGGACAATTTATCTTTTAACTTGCGAGGTAGCTAGTATTTTGAGAGGCTCCTTGGAAGAAGAAAAAAATATATTTTCATAAGGAGCATTCAGAAGCCCTTCTCTCTCCATACACTTACAAGCATCTAACTCATTTCTTGACCTTGCGCTTCACATCCACTTGAGTTTAACTGTGATATGAGAGACTCGAGAAAGAACTGAGTCAGTTCAACCTCAGTGAGTATGAGTAATTTCTTAACATCCCCCAGCTTGAATTCCTGACACGAGTGGAGGCTGTCACAAGACAGAAACAGAGAAAAGCTCAAATAAATAAATATGCACAAAACACACCAAAAGGGACACAAGAGAATGGATTTGATGGAGAAGTTGTTTTAGAAGACTGACAGACAAGTCTTTTCATCCATTGACAGCATGTCTGTCTTTTGTCACATCTCTCTTTGAGGATGGGAAGAGGAACGGTACACTGGCTTTGACACAGCAGATGCCATTCAGCTACAAATAAAAAGAAAAGCATACAAAATCTGCATGCTGGGAATCCGACCTTGAGCTTGTAGTGTTAATTGGAGCAAAACTTTCCATGCAAGAATATGACCTTTTCTGAGGTAGAAGTTGGTGTAGAATGCGTGTGAATCCAATGAACGTAATTAGCATAATCTTCCCACATGATTAGAGGATCTGTTTCCGTCTCACACGGCATCACACACATTCAACTTACCTACGGCACTCCTAGTAGTGTAAGGAAAAGTCTCAGTTTTGGATCTGATCATCTATTTATGTTTGCTGCATACAGGTATATCCTTCTGCTCCTGTGAGGAAGGTTCATTTGAGTCATGACTATGACTGAGTCCCTGTTTGGGAATTCTATCGAACTGCTACTGTACCGGTGTATTATGGAACTTTGACTGAGGACAGTTACCTAGGATTACAAAGCATCAGTTTCCAAGGTGAGCTCATTTCAATTAAAAATGACTCACTCCCAACTGGTTGTCACTGTCTCAGTCATCAACCCCTGGTGACAAAAGCAGACGTGCCACTGTACACAGGGGCACTGGCTGCCAAGGAAACACTGTCATAGCCAAGTGAATGCCTCTCTCTCTCTCTGTCGTCTCCATGGGTGCCTGAGCTTCTCCATGGAGGCACAGGCTCACCCGTGCCTCTCTCCTGTGAAAGCCAGAGCCAGGCAGCCAAAGGCTCCTTACTATAGGGATGAGGGGGTCTCTATGGTAACAGCACAGGAAGAGTGGTAGTGAATCCAGGTACATTCTCCCAAAACACTCTTGCTGTTATTATAGCAGTCTTTTCCCCCCTTCACACTGACTCACAACAACAGTTTAGTATATAGCCCAAGTTGCTAATCTCAATATATGGGGTGAATTAAGTAGTGCACGACTGCTGTCAGAAATCAAAACACCAGAATGGCATGAGGTCACGATCTTGAGAGACGCCCTCATATCAAAACCAATTCTGTCAGGAGATAAAGCTAGATTTATGATTCATACTTGTCAAAATAGTTCCTTCCATCTGTGGAATCTTATTCTGCAGATTTATTTCATATAGATTTATTAACCTACTGGTCTCCATGAAATGAAATCTTAGAAAGCTTTCTAATATCTCTATCAATGTCACCCCAAAGTCTCAGCCACACCAACTAAGCCTTCCATTTTCTTCTCTTCTTCTCAGACAGAATATGACATCGAAACATTGGTAATGTTTGCCACGTCTACAAGATTTCAACATGTATTTGTTCTTCAATATTCTTTTCAGAACCACAGCTTGGAGAATATCAAACCCCAAAAATATCCATTGTGTTTTCAATAACAACCTGATCATTGAATAATTGTAATAACTAAATATTGAATAACAAATATTTTGACCTTCGGATTCATCATAATTCAATTATACATAATCAGTTGTAGTGAAACACACAAAGACATGATTGTGCAACTCATGAATGTCGATGAGCTATTTGCTTTGGTCTTGATGAATCAATTGTTTGAGCCCATACGATAGACATCTGAAGAGTATTCAAAAGCAAACCATATGTAAAGAAAATCATGGGGGGAAAAATGCTGTACCTTGTTGATGTGACAAGGCCTGATTACCTAATTAAAGTATGTCCATCACACACTGATGATCTGAAGGACAAGGCTTTGTGACTGAAGACAGACACTTCACACAATATGGACATTTCAGCTGACAGAGAGGATCCCACAACGAGGAAGAACGATCATAGTAATCAGTCTGCATGTACAGATAAGGGACAAAATCCCCCTTCAGGCTCTGATAAAAGCAAGATGACAATGCAGGGGTTTCACAGCAACTCATTTCCAACACATATCCAGCATGCCAATCAGCTACTCCAATCAGCGCTTATGTCAGGGTTGACAAGACACAGGCAGACATTTCGCATTTCAGATGGGAAAATCCCAATTCTTGAGCTGGGAGTTGTTTGGCTTGGATAATGTGTAGGACACTTGTTGCATTCTTACAGCCATAGTGTGGTCTGGCAGCAGAAGCAGCTACAGCCAGATGACAAGGGCTATTTAGTTTCCCAACAGCACACTCTACATACAGCTTCAGTGCATGATAAGTGCATAGTAAATGGTCTAAACAAAAGCATAAAGAAAACAAGCTACATGAGGAAAGTAGCCAACACATAATTGATACAAATTCAAATGTTCAAAGAGCTAAATGTTACTATACGTAATAGACAGAAAATTATAAAGATGTATCTTTTGGTCCACTCTCCTTAAACCTATTGTATTTCAAGTTGACAAACCACTAGTAGGCCTACCATTGCCCATGTCCAAACCATTAGTATATTTAATTCCATCAATCACCATTATGGTCCTTTGAATGTCAGCGACTTTAAGAAAGGCAGAGCTTAACACTGTTTGCCGAGTAGTGTTCAAGAAGAAGCTCACAAGCAGTGAAAAAAAACGGATAAGATTTTACCTGTCAGTCAACCTGGATGGGGGAGGGTTTTTCCCCCGATATAGAACAAACCTCTACACTGACCTGTGTCTTTCTCTTCAGTAGCATGCTACAGACAGCTACATTTTAACGATAACATTTGAGAGATTAGGTGTTCAGAAAGTCATTTGAAATGGGACTTTCTGAAAAGTGTCTGCTAAATAAAAACACATTATGATTATTATTAATATTAAATGTTCTTGTAATTCCTTTTTGATGAACCACTGTGACATAACAACACACATTGAAAAAGACGACAGCCATAGAAGTCTCTTGCTGCTCTAGGGAATCAAATGGGAAGGGAGAAAAATAAGAATTCATAGGGTATATGAATCTTCTTTAAACAGTGATCATTGGTATACTGGATGTCGCAGATTGAGGTTGATGCATTTTCCCCTAACACCTCTAGGTTTAGTGGCTAATAGTCACTCAAAGAGCCAGAACATGTTCCCATCCATATACATTTATTGAGCATTACCATTATGAATGTAAGCCTTCTAGTGGATTGTACTCAAAGCTTACAATGCTGTGTAACTAACCTACAATTTGTATTACAGAAAGTATTGCTAAATTTGTGGGTTGCAAGAAAGGCTTTTTATAACACACACTACCATATATATTTGACTCGTCATAAGATGGAAAGCTGTTTCCAAGACAACAACAAATGACATACCCATACCTACACTTTGTAAATTAATGTATGCTTTATGACAATTAGAGGATGGTTGATGAGGAATTCTCTTTCATTGGTCAACATCCAGGATTACAAACATGTACTGTCCTTCTGATTAGGTTTCTAAATAACGGTATCCATGGCTGTGAAGACATTCTAACATTATCATAAAGAAAAATAATGTGTCTGTAGTCTTTGTATGTTTAAACTAAATGTGTATCTATACCATATGCTTGTTTCTTTGCCAAACAAGTTTCAACATTAAGGATTCAACCTCTCTTACCTTATGCTACCTAAAAGAATATGGGCTAAACAGGGAAACAGACAGTTGTTCTATGATCTAAGTTGTGGAGGCGAAACCAACATAGCATAACATCCTCATTAAATGGCAAAAAAAAATCTAATTTAGCAGGGATATATTTAGCAAAGGACGTTAAAGCAAACTATTGTAATCACTTTAGAGGGCCTATAGGAGATTTGTTAATTAGCCTACATTAGAATGGAAGAAACTTCGAAATGCGACTGATCACTCAAAAGTCACCACTGCACTTCCAGTCATTTAATCAAATAAACCATTGACATTTCAGCATTCACTGAACTTGCTATGAATTCGGGGGGGGGGGGGGGGGGGGGGGGGGGGGGATCAACAGGTAGAATCATTGAATGTTCCCTTTAAGTAAAAAAAAACAAAAAGGCCAACAATGATATATACAAATATTTTTACGTTTGAAAATAAGATTCATGATTCTAGCAAAGTTAGGATGTTTCAGATAGATATAAAATAATTCTCACCTGTAGCTTTCTCATTCACAGTTTGCAAATGTTGTTGTTGTCGGGTGCTTTTGAGTTCCTTTAACAAAAAACAATCGACGTTCAAGGTTTGACAGCGTCTTCTCAAAAATGATAGGAGCAAATAAACTATGGCAATAAACGTTCATTTATTGTATTTGATGGAAATAAAACGCGCTCATTTTCACCGAGCTGTCTAGGCTACTGATGCTCCCGCATCAGCGGCACTATCCGAATATGGTCATAGGAAGTGCAGCACTTCATCTTCCTCTAGCTGTTGCTGAGGGATGTCGGATATCAAGCCTGCTAAGAAAGGTTACCCTCATCTGCCAGTTATTGAACTCTACTGTGTGCACTGTGCAGTTATGTTCACACACAATATTGGTAGGCCTACACGAAATACCCCAAAGAACATAAAGCAACTTAAATTGACCATATAGGTTACCCCTGCCTACACGTGTTACCATTTATTTGTGATTGGACCACTTCTTGTGGGCCTATACTGTTGATTGCACAATTGACTAACTCCATCACAGATTGGTTGCCTTTAGTATAGGCTAATTGATTCTCCGAATTCTTACCGTACAACTCTCTCGGCATTAGCAACTCTAGAGGTTGACAATTGGAATTGTGTTGTTTATTCAGTGATTTCCTTAATGGTCTCGGAGATTCGGCATTGCAATAATTACATTCTCAAAGCTTATAGCCTATATTTCATGTAATACGTTCATGGTAAAGTGATTGAGTAGGCCTATCTTGTTTATTTTGCTATAAAATCGTATAATGTAGCACATCGAGTGACAGTGATGATTTTATGGTCTATAGCCTATGATACAAATCAGCAGGTGGAGGTGCACCACCCCACGCTGTCAGATACTACACACTACCCCCACTCTACTCATTTCTCGGTTGTCACGCACGTGCGTACGTGCACGCGTACACATGCTATAAATAGGCACGGACACATTAATTACGCGGGTGCTGGGGTGAGGTGCCTCTCTAAGCGCAGAAATGATTCCACACACAGCCAATAACAAAAGATCCAGTCAGGCACCATTTCACGGCACACGAGTGACACTTACCAAATAGACACACTTATACATAGACAAACCCAAAGATCCCAAGTGATTAGAAGTTTTCGATAGGGTTTTCACTTTCATTGACCTGCATGTAAGGAACGCCGGATTACGGCATTCATTCTGTTCTTTACAGTTGTAAATCTGAAATGAAGGATATTCTGTACTCAAACGCCATATAAAACCTACGTTTCAACACATTTCACAATGAGACACTGGCAAGTTTTTCACTTGCAGCATTGCCACATCCCCCCAGGGAATTACAGTAATGTTTTTCCCTTTTGTCTGTGGTCAGACTAGTGTACGGCCGACAAGCAATTCAGATAATAGCTTTTGTTCCCTCTTCAAAACAGAAATTGTGCTTCTGGATTTTACACCCCTTGCAATTCACTAACCTCCAAGTTGCAGTTTGATTAAACAGTGTCCTGTGTTAAGAGCGCTTCTAGGCATGAACCTCCTTATTTGTCTGCTGTGTCAGGAACTCCTTGAACAGAGAACCTCACAATGGCATGTTTATATCATTAACCTACACAAACTCATCACATAAAAGCCTGCAACAGAAAATGATTCTTCCCCCCCCCCCCAAGCTTTGTTGCTTGTACTCTTAACTCTATGCCTTGTCAGCTACCCTTTAGACAAAAACCAAAAAGAAGGTTGAAGACTTCGCTGTGCTCAGTGTGAAGACACTGGGTGACCCCCACAGCGTTTTCATGGACACATCATTAGTGAACCGCCCCAGCTGGCTTGAATTGTTTGAAGTATCTGTGGCACAGATTTTTATATATATATATATATTTCTTAAACAGGACTCCTAGTGCAAGTGCAGATGAAAAACCTGATTTTTTTATGATTCTCTTCAGATTGCTAGAATATAGAATCATGTATCACATTTTGACAATCTGGGTGTGATCCATATTCTAATCACCCAGTCTGATAAACATCTCCATGATCATTTCAACCCTGATTTTTCTTCAGAAAAATTGCAACAAAACAGGATGTATAGCCTGATGTTGATGACAGTGCTAATGATTTAATTTGCATTGCAAACCCTGTAATTTGCATTGTGTGCTAATTGTATTTCACCTGCTGCGCTCAGTTAGCAATCAGACAAGTGATGAGGTTTGAGTGAGGAGTTCCTCTCAGAGACAATTCATCAATGTCTTACACACAAATTACATAACTAATACAATTGTTTTATCATTCCCTCAAAACCAAGTGTGTTACACTTGCGTACTGAATATTTTGGGTTATAAGTCGTAACACAGTGGGGCAGGATGGTGAGGTAGAGGTTGATTGTTAAGGAAATGCAAATGAAAGTGCAAGACTGTAACGCTTTACTACAGGATGGGAGTCATTCCTATGTGCCCAGGGTCTCATGTTTCCCACTTCAGTCCCCATAGCACAGTGTTAGACCTATATTGATCAAAATCAAACGTTAATCATTGGCTTCATTGTATTTCTATAGTACTTTTGAACCCGTATTCCAATAAAATTATAATTGATAATATTTACTTATGCGATATTCTATCATGACGGGTTCAATTGGACCTGAAAACAAAAGCGTTGTTAATATGTTCCATTGAACATTGAATAGGGGAACATATGTGCCCTGGGAACATAGATAACCTCCAACAGCATGACCATCCTATAGCATGACCATCCTATAGCATGACCATCCTATTACACTATCAGACAGCTTTTAATTACTAACTATGACCCTGTCAATGCTCTGGTCAGTAAAGTCAAAAGCAATTAGATCTACACATCCAGTCTAGATTATTTCAAAATTAAGATTATATTCTCTCAGATAAATAAGACTCAGCCTCCAAGAATTGAATAAAACAAGCCAATATAAAAAAATAAAAATAAATCTAACTGTCAAATAAAGCTAGGCCTCAACATCTATGATTAGTCAACACTTAACAGGGAAGCAAATAGGGATGACAATTAAATACTAATGTCAAGTAAAAAAAAATATATATATATATATATAATTTTTTTTGTGGAACAGCTTAACATCACACTTCAAGAGAAGGAATGTGAACAAAGCTTAAAATTGATTTCAGACGGTAGAATCCTTGACAGTAAAAACATTAAGAAACCTGTCTCACTTAAGGGGCTCAGCACATTAGGGCTTCCTCATTCATTTCAGTAATATACCACAAGTTTGCCAAAATTCCCATACAAAATACAGATACTGTATGCATACATATTTGGATGTACACGGTCATAGATGAAAACAGTATTGTCACATGGAGGAGGAATTCTGCTGAATTTTTGCAACATCCTGTTCAGTATCCATGTTGACAGTCCTCATAACATTCAATATCTAAAAAGTTTGTTCATAAGCTTTATCATCTGATAATACAATACAGTGTGATATGATGGAATGTATCTGTATGCTTTAACACTTTGTATAAACATTTTTTTATTTACTCTAAATACTTCAAACAAAGACTTGTGATTTAGTTAACTGCTGAACTTACTGTGGTTGTCTTGCCTATCATTACTATAAAAGTTTAGCATATAGGCAGACAACCGCTAATTTATTGAATACATTAAGTTGAACAATGTATAGAAGTGGATGCTCCCATCCATTGATCTCATTCAGTCTTTTCAAAAGTACCACAGATGGGAGTCCGGCAAATCCATTATGGTGGTACATTTCCCCTCATATCCCATACCTCCAAATCAAAAAGTTTAAAGGGGCAGATCAGTATGGTGAATGTTTAAGGACAGAAAAATGGCACAAAACATTCAGTAAAAAAAAAACAAAGAGAAAAAAAATGTCCAGCAGGAAAAAGGTTTGCTATGGACAGTTTTCAAGACCAAAAAGAGCAGACACAAAAAAACATGAGCAATCCTTTGACGTGAAGTATTGAAGCTTACGGGGAAAACTTCTTGGCCTGTGCTCGAACCCTTTTTTCATATTCCACTCTGTTTTGGCTGAAAGGGAAATTGATGAGATGCAGGACAGGTTATACATTTCACATTTATCAAGGTCAAGAGTCTCTCTATCATTACTGGGATTCAATGAAATATTACAGAACACTCCAACACAAACTTCAGCTATTAAACCTCTCAATCTCAGTACATGACCCTCATGGGTATAACTCATAGCTAGAAAGCCTCCTTGTCCTCCTTTCCCACATATAGTAAAGAGATATGAACGCACAGATGCATAGCCTACAAATGAGACATGCAATTTCTCTTTCAATTGTCATCTTGCTTTTCCCCAACCGGCCACCACATTTTATATAGACGTTTGATCTCAGGTTTCAAATCACCCTCTATGTTGATGAATATAAAAGTAGTACCATCACAATTTTTTTAACACATTTATAGCAGAAGATGAATACAAATGTACAATCATTCTTTTCCCCTACACAGCTTGCGTTAAGATGAACAATGCTTAATCATTTTCTGAACCCACTACACTAAGATCTCAAAATTAAACATTTGTTTACATGCATACCAAACAATTAAATTAAATATTTGTATACAACATGGGGCCTGTTCCATAAAGCGAGTTTACCGAATAAGCCAGACTTATGTCAGTTAGTCTGACTCATTTTTCTAGTTCATACGGTTCCATAAAGATAGCTCAACGTAGGTCGAACTCGGTTACTAGGGTTCGGTACAACTTAGGCTGCGAAACTAGTCTGGTCAGGGTCAGACCAACTGTCAGGCTTAGCGTGACTTGGTGGTTAACCAGACCTTCCTGTAACACTGACCCAACGGGAAAACGACGATTTACCACGGATATTCTCATTTTCATATTCAACATTGATAGAAAATCAACTTAAATAGCCTACAACATTTAGCCTATTGCATTAAACGATGATAAACAATTATTTGATAGCCTACACGCCACGTTCTGTAGCCTACTTTGTGATTTCAAATGTTTAGGCCTGCCCATCTCAATCCAAATATAATGATCATAGCTATATAGTTGTTAACAGTAGTCTACAATTGCAAAACAAACCTAAATCCATAGGCTACATCCTCCATTTTCCCCGACACAACCATTTTAAAAAGTTAGACTACTGGGTTATGTATTGATTACTAGTAGGTTATTTATTTAAAAAACAATGTCAAAAAAGTACATTTACATGTGTTTAGAGGGTGTCTGGTTTTTAATCAACAAAGTAACTAAAGGTCTAAAAAAGGACCTCGACCTACGTAGCCTATCGTTCACGTCAATCATGGCTTGTCGTTTCATTTTGATGAAGCGGTGGATGAAGGAGCTGTCATAGTACAAGGCTTAAAGGGAACGTTCTTTCTGGTTGAAGCCATGTGGCCGTGTGCATTGCTTTTGCCGTGGTGGATTGTATGATCCATGTTTTACCTCTCGGGCTGCTTAAGAATAGGGTGCACGCGCAATTAGCTTGACTACTTAAATCTGACTTGAATTAGTAGGACTACGTGAGATGAAATTGGCCTTTATGGAACCGCTTTAGCCTTGCTTGACTTGTTAAGCTAATTCAAGTCTGGTTCGTGACTAAGTCCAACTTATTTGAGCAGCCTTTATGGAACAGGCCCCAGTAATTATATTTGTTAGCCTTGTTTAGATGACTCCTGTACCCAAGGAAGTGTGTGGGCACCTTATTTAGAATGATCATTCATTCAGAATAGAAAATCTAGTTGCATGTGACCATCACTGTAAGTGCTTTAAAAAATAAACATGTAAATAAAATAAATCTGAATGAAACCCAACCAGGGCCCTGTTCCATAAAGCGAGTTTACCAAATATGCCAGGCTTATGTCAGTCGGACACATTTCCAGTGCATTCTGTTCCATAAAGCCAGCTCAACATAGTTCGAACTCAGTTACTATGGCAACTTATGCTGCGAAACAGACCTGGTCCAAGGCAGGCCAACTGTCAGGCTTAGCATGTGCTTTTGCTTAACCCTTGGCCTGCCTTTGTATCACAACGACCCATCGTTGTGCTGCAACAACTTTACCCAATACAAAACCAAATAAAAGCATTTTATTTTAACTTTTGCACTGTGGGGGGGGGGTGTGAGAAAACCCAAAGGTTAAAAGAAAATGCTTCACTGTGTTTGTATGAGGTAAAGTTTTCGCAACACGTGAGGGGGTCCCAATGACCCGAAGATAACACAAGGCTGTTCACTGACCCAACGGGAAAACAATGATTCACCACAAACTTTCTGGCGTGATGCCTTTTTTTATGCCTTAAACAATGATTTCAGTATTATAAAAACATAGCCTACATGGAGGAAAAACCTTTATCAATTAAGTAAAGGTCAATAAAAAAAAGGACCACATCCTAAATAGCCCATCATTCATGTCAATCATGGGGTGTCATTTTATTTTGATGAAGTGGTGGATGAAATCATCGTCCTAGTACGCGGAAGAAAGAAACATTCTTTTGCCCCGACTGACTGAAGTTAATTCAAGTCAGATTTGGGACTTTCTCAATCTCAAGCTTTTCTGAGCAGTCTTTATGGAACAGGCCCCAGTTTGCCTTACATCCCATTTACAAACATTGAAATCATGAAAACATCAAAATTACTCATGTGTATACATAGCAGTTGACTAATCCATAGGCGACAAATCTAACTAAGACTTACCAGTAAATCGTGTATGCCTCTGCTTGTGCCGGATCTTGGATATTTGGTTCATTTAGGAGCTCTTGAATTCCTAACAATATCTGTTGATGAAGGCAGAATAGCAACCTTAAAATTCTCACATGGGATGAATATCCAGAGCATGAATCTTTGCTGCCCTCTGCTGCACAACATTTTGACAAAGCAAAAGCAAGGACAGATAAACAAACTACTCAAACTGGATTTTCCAACAGAAAGATCTGCGCAGCTTCAAAATATTTAAAAACTCCAGATGGGTACTTGTTTGATAGTAATGGCCGGCCTCCAGTCTTTATCCTCCTCTAGAATCGATAGGCAGACAGTGCCTGACGGATATACATTTGGGTGGAACAAGGGAGGCTCAAATTTGCCTGCAAAAGACAACTTGGGTAATTAGTTGTCGAAATGTTACATGTATTTACGATTAGTGCTCATTTAAAGTTAAATCATTAAAAAAAGAAACGTACACTTTGGAGGAGAGGAAGGATAGTCATCCTTAAAGAGCATTCTCAGTTTGAACAGCCCTCCTTCCCATGGCGTCTAAATTAAAAAACAAACGTATTGAAAAAAGTACCTGGAATAAGCCATTGCCCATTTTGGTTGCGGCTTTCAATCAAGTCTTACCCCCTTTTTCCCCGGAATGGCACACTCCCAGTTCATCAGGTTCATTGTTCCATCAGGGTTTTTTGTTGGGACAGCAACAAAACCCTATTAAAGGACATTGTCTTTTACCTAATGTAATAACAACTTAGATCTTATACCTAATGTAATAACAACTTAGATATTATACCTAATGTAATAACAACTTAGATCTTACACCTAATGTAATAACAACTTAGATCTTATCTTATTGTACATTTTATTTCTTTCTAATTCCACTTATGTACCCTTAGTATAGATAGTCCACATATTTAAATTTTAGGTTCCTATATGTTTATTGTATGCACCTTCCTGCCAAAGTAAATTCCTTGTCTGTGCAAACTTCCATGGCGAATAAATCCCATTCTGATATCATGGCAATGTTCAGAGTATCAAGACCAAGTTGGGTCCACAGATCCAACAAGCAACAGTAGAGGAGAAATACAACTAAGAAACTCACGAAGTAGGCTATATACCGCTTTACAAAGTGGGGTCTCATGCAAAGATTTGAATACTTACAAAAGGATGGTCCTTTCTCCAGGCCTTCCTTTCTTGAGCAAGGCGGCTTAAGGCTATACCAGACATGACTTCTTGTTGCTCCCTAAATCAAAACAAAGTATTTGCTATATTCAATAAAGAAACAGGGGAAACCCGTACACAAACCAGTTTCTGAGAGCAATAAAATAAGTTTGCCATCTGGTCAATAATACAACTTTACTTTTCAGTAGCAGTGAAGGGTAGATAATTCTAACTGCCTGGATAAGTTTGAGAGATGTCCACACAGCAGCTACTAGTCTAATGTCTAGACTAGCTAGCAGGCCAGCCTATTTTCCTAGCTAGCTTGCCAGTTTTAGGTCCACACTAGCTAACTCAGCCTGCCAATTGTAAGACAGCTAACCAGTCTGTTACTTCTATGTAGCCAGGTAATTACCCAGCTACATGTAAGATGGCTAGCTAGCAATCTCTGGCCATTCATAATTGTATATATAGGCTAGTTAGCCGGCAGTTAGCTAGCTAGCCAGTTAGCTTGTACGAGGTTCCTAGCGTATATGTTGTTGACCGAAAAACCAAGGCAAAAGCAAAGAAACTTACCGATTAACGTTTAATTTTCACGTAGAGGGTTCTTACCGATCAACACTTACCTTCAGTATGACTAAAACTGTTAGTTTTTTATGTGATGATAACAGACGGAGTCAAATTTGGCCACAATTTGCTTTCCAGGCTTACGAAGTTTCCCTCCTCCTGAAACAGAATTGATCAAAGCCTAAATAAGACCAAGAGCACGTTACGTTGTGCAAATGTCCACTCTGCGCGAACCTTTATTCGCTTTCGTTCGCAGATCTACCACAAATACAGCAACGAACCAGGCAGCATTTAAACGTAAAATGTATGCCAGTCAAATGTAATCACATCTATACAGAGAAAACAAGAACACATAGGAGGAAACAAAATTCAGGAACGGAACGTACCCATATGCCGATTGCTTCTGCCTGAAAACGATTTCACTAATTAACTGTTCCAGTTGCAAAACTCCCGCGTTCCTTATTTTGAATCCGGTATAATTCCCCCATTTAATGTTTTATTAAAATGTACCCACGATGACAGTTTGTATATGTGGAATGGTAAAGACAATGACAAGATTAGACTACATTTATCGAAGTGTTCAAAAAATAAAAAATAAAAGACGTGGCAAAAAGAGAACGTGGGACACCTAACTCCAATGTTCTTTTCCCAACTACTAGTCCACATAATTTTTACTCAAGGTTTAGGATGGATGTTATGTGACTGAAATACCCAAACTTGAAGAGCCCTGACAATTTATACAGTGCGATACAGAAAATCCAAGACAATATTATTGATGAAATAACTAAGAAAAATACTGTATTTAAGGTGGATGGTTTATTTCAGTAGGTAGCTTATTACAATTGTTGCTGTGTAGACTAACGGCTCTTGACTACACAATGTCACAACAGTTTAGTCCAGAGCCATAGAGAAATACATGTACTTTATCATTTTCATCATCACTAATGTCGTTGCATTTATCATACAAAACATTTATCTAATTTGACAATGTAGGCCTACTTATTAAATTACATAAATATTTGTTGTAACATAAACGTTGATGATAATATCAAGTGGTAGCATACTGTAACATCAAGGTCAACCGTTTAAACCAGCCTCAGGCCTTAAGAAAAAGACATCCAAACACATTGTTAATTAATTTACATTTATTAAGTTTGACCATCGTTTTGAATTTTTACTTGTCAAAACATGGTTTTCATACTTTGTATATACATGAGCATTTAAAATACATGTACAAACATCTAGAAAGATACTAAATAGGAACAGCAGTGAAAGTGGAGCAAAGCATAATTGTTCTTTTTGAAAATGTTTTACAGACTAATGGAAAGTTTGAAAAACGTTTGAAAAAACCATTTGAAAAAAGTTAAGACATCCACAGCAGCTGGAGGAAAGAACATGCTTGTGTCTACCATGGGCCCTTTCTAAGAAGAACCGTCAGACCTATCTAAAATAAGGTGGTGTCCTGCAGAGCTGAAGAGGACCCTAGGGTGCATCAGTTTAATCATGCAGTAGATGACACATGCCATAATTGATAGCTCCTGTAACGCCATACTCTGAAAAGCTACTGCTGGGTGGTCACTACTCATCAAAAGTTGACCCTGAAAAATATGAGCATCAGTAACACACCCATTGCAAATGCACTGAAGAGCCTCAGGGACACTAGAGGCACATGTCACCACAAGACACTCGGTGACTAGTAAATATAATTGTCAGCAGAAAATATTCAAAAACGTATTACTAGTTGTGTTGATACATGGCTGACAGCAACTATTTGGGATATATAAATATACAAATATGCAGATCTTCCAACCAGCCAAATTTGAGGGTGGTGTCAAAATGGCAAGGTAAGTAAACATGTAAGATCAAGATTATAAAACACTACACGTAAACTTTACCTTGATCAGGCAATAACAATGGTCAAATTGACCTCTGTAGAGATTATAGCTTGTATTCCACTATTGAAAGCCCTTAGTGTGTAAGCAAACAAATAAATAAAATACATGATATGAGAAAACATCATCAGACTTTCTCCTCAATGTACAAACAGAGGCTACATGTATAGATACATTAAAATTACCTAAATAGTTTCCAAGTCCCTGACCACATATTTGTGTAATTCAGTTCATATTGATATTGATTTGGTCATCAAACAAAGGCAACATGTTCTACACCAAAATGTTACTTTATATATTGTCAATAGGCAGAATATGTGAAAGCTATTAGTGATGGTACAGCCATTGAACAGGTTTCCCAGATTCGTTAAGAAGCTCTTAATGCTGAGAGCGTCTTAAGAACATTCTAAGGGCGCTCTAGAACGCTCTTAGAATGTTTTTAAGAAGATCTTAGCGTTAACAGCTTCTTAACGAATCTGGGAAAACCAGCCATTGTGTGCTGCAGCTTTAACCTTTTACGTTTGCACACTGACAGTCCAAAACCAGTCAGATGACTGATGACTGGTATACAGGTGTTATTGCAAAACACTGTGGTGAATCATGCAGAAAAAGGATTGGTGCTTCAAAACTATGTTTCCAACACAGGTGTGATACATGTATGCATAATATCAATTATTTGATTGGTAGTACCTGCCACAAACAGTCACTGCCCTAACATTGAAGTTAACTGCCCAAATCCAAGACAAAAGCTTTGCAAATAATACAAACAATTCAAAAGTAAACCAAGTAAACAAACAAGGCTTGCAATTAATATTGAGACAAAGAGGCAAAGGTTATATAAAAATCGGCAAGTAAAATGGGTTCCACAGAGTTTAACAAATACCTATTAATAACATTCAACCAAAAATATCCCCCTCCCCCCCTTCAAAGCTACTCTCCCAAAAACACATCAACGTGCTGTATGACTACTGCAATGAGTGCAATGGACACACTACATGCAGTTAGATAGGTAAGATCATTGGTCTTCCAATCATTGCATTCGGTCTGAACGCGATGATTGTTGTGTTCATTACAGTCCTGCAATGGTCACAGATATCTGATATATTTTTGTTTATCGTCAGAGCAATTAATTTATTGATTGCTATCAGGATGTGAAGTTTATTTCTGAAATATGACAAAAAGTGCTTCTCAAAAACATTACCTACCCTGCATTTAAGGTAAAATACTCTAAAATACAAGAATGTTCCAGTTTCAAGGCAATCCATTGGGTACACCAATAACCCTACAATGGAAGACTTCTACATCCTGCATCTCCCATTCATATATCGTCAATCTCTTTTAAAATAACAGGTAAAAGCAGATGATAATGTCCCCTTTCCATAACATAAGATTCTGTGCCAAAGGGCTATGTATAAGTGGACAAATAATCTCTTTTTCATAAACATATAAACCAAAACAGTCTAAAATGGATTTATCAAACACGAAGTTAACACAGAGCACAAATCTAATAGATTTTCTTCAAGTTCATTTTTTGAACTGAAGTTTAACGATTCCCTCCTGGTTGTATGCATTGTTTCCTGGTGAATTTTAGAAAATACTAGGAGAAACCCTGAGTAAATGATGGACCAGCTAGATGTAGTAGATAACCTTGCGCAAGTTTTTACAAATGACACGTCTATTTTCTCTCCATCACACTGATAAGGCTGCTAGGTCCTTCTTTCCATCTGGGATCAATCTACACCACTAAGTAGTCAAAACAGTCAATTAACACTTAGTTGTGCACATTACTGGTGTGTGTAGAAAGAAGGAAGCTGACTTCATCAGCTTACCATGATGTTCCAAAGAAAGTTCCTTTAGATTGTGATGTGTTTTATGTGTTTATATCCAAATAATAATCATGTTTTTGACAAGATCCTAAGGATTGCAGTCTCTTTACATTCGAGAACCTTGTTCTTGAAGAATCTGAGAAAAAAGGGAGGTTAACATAAAAATTATGTATTACATGAAAAGAATAGAGTGAATGCCACAACAATGAGAAGCAAGTTAGCTTTCTGGAGTTACAAAGCATGAACAGTAACAGCACAGAAGCAATAGAGAACTTCCATACACCAGGGAAGATATGTAAGGGAAGGGAAAACCATTAAATATGGAGGAATTATCATCTAAGCATTGCTCTGCATAATGATCAATGAGATGTTTGATATAATGGGCACATAGGAAGGGGGAGGCAGGGGAAAGGATGCAGTTAGGGTGTTCGATAGGTTGCATGCAAAAAACCACAACAAAGGTTTTTCAACATCACATATCAAGTTGTGAGACTAGTAAGCGCCGTGTAGCAGTATGGAAGCACTCACCTTAGCCTTTTCACTTGGCTCGCTGCTTGTGCCATAACATTGGTTATGCAGTTCTTTGGAGACAACACACAGGAATTCTGCCTGGTCTTCATTTCCATAGTTGTATGAGGAGCCAATACTGACCAACTAAGAGAAGAAAAGGGAGAAACAGAGACAAATAGCCCCTTAACTGTGACCAAAGATGAACATCATGTTTGCTTAAAATTAAAGAAAACGTTTCTCAATCATGTATCGGTTCATCAGTTGCTGATTAATGAATGATGTACAGTACATAATATTAATGCATAGCAATAATGCCTTATGTTGGGGACGTTGAATGGCTGTATTCTAACCAGTCTATACCATGACTGTGTTGCAGTTCCCCCTTTTCACAAATGAGGCCATATGCAGAATGCTTGGCATTCTGTCACCTTGCTGTCTTCCAAAAAAGGAAATGTGTGGGTGGCAGGAGCCAGGACAGCCATTCCTACTATCAGAGCAAGACCAAGTCTTGAATGGTTTCCAGGATCAAAAGTGGCATTTTCTTGCCTCCTCACACGGTCTGACAATTTTAAGACTTGAAAAATAACTAAATCAAAGCATTTTTACTCTGGCTATAAAAGTTTTTCTATACAACTACTAATGATGTGTAGATTATGTGTCACTGAAGTGTTAAGTCTACATTAAAGCACCAAATACAAACACCGGACAGTGCATCTTTATCCTCAGGGGCAGGCCTACCTGTTCAAACTTCCAGCCGTCTGACATGGTAGAAACCATTTGCGTTAATTCTTCTTCTTGGCACTGCAAGACTCTGTAGACATGCTTTACTGGAAGCTGTGTGAAAAACAATCCAATCGTTAAGGCCTATACCTAAGTTCCAGGTACATTTATTGTGCGTCTTCTTCTCATATACTGTATATTTCTTTATTTCTTTCTTATTATTTTCCCACCCACAGTTGTATTAGCCAGTTTTCCAAAAATACTTTTCAAGCTTATTTACGTTGTTGGTGGGCATATTCTCAGTTTACAGATGGTACTGTTTGAATCGCAATTCCAGCTAAGATACTGCCAGAGTAACAATGTTGTTAGTACCAGCTTGTTTCAAAAGGGGTTTATGTTTTAATGAAATGCAATATGTGCTTAAAAATATCCCTAGAAGGGAAAAACTTACGGGACATTCATGTCATAATATAGGTTAGGAGGTATAGAATTTCAAAATGTTGGGGTTTTGATGGCAGATGTTTAAACTATGCAAGGCTGCCACATATCACTCCCCGTTAATTGAGGGGAGTTTCTTAAAGTTGGAAAGTTTCCACCTCCTATTCCTGTTATTTTGCAACATTTTAAGAAATACCATATTCACAAGAAACCTAACAGAAGTGCACCACAGTGGCACAAACAGAGATCCTCCTCAATACAACATTTGTTAACATTTGGGAGAACCGTTTGCATAATCAAGAAGTCCTTGGATTGACTAAAATTCATCTTTTTTTTTTTTTATACAGATATTTTTTTATTCCTAATAAAAAACGTTGTGGAATCGAAATCAGCAATGCAGAACTTACCTGTGCAGTTCTGGAGTCCCTCTCTCTGATTTTGTCTTTAACAAGCTTGATCAAAGAGGTAATATTGTAGAATTCTGCCTCTTCCAGTACTCCTTCGGGAACAAAACTATACATGAACAGATGTAAACTGAAAGTGTTTTAAATAAGCATCTGAAACTAATGAGGGAATCATTTAATCATGCTGTTAGTGAATACAAGCATCATAAATGAAAAGGAGATTGATCGGCAACACAGAAACAACAACAGAACACGTATCTGAGGGTGACATGAACGACAGGCCCAAACACATCTATGAACAATCAAGGACATTCTCATCATACCTTCCTCTGCGAGGCCTCTATTGAGCACCAATTTCCCATGCCTTAGATAGTTGAGCACTGGACCGAAGTAAGTTGGGTCTCTGTCTATTAAATATGCCCCCGTCTCATCCTAAGGAATCAAAATTAAAAAAAACAATTAAGAATATAGCTGCAAGCAGCAATGTGGTGGCCAAGCAGGTCAGATGACCCGGAAGAAACTTTCGACATCTAGTGACTGCGGTTTACCTGGCTTTCTTTGCAGTGGCTTATAGTCTCGCTAAACAGAGAATCAGAGACATGACAAGCTTGTCAGCTTTGGCTGGATTTGAACCTCTGACGTTGCCAGGACACCAATTTATCCTAGTGAGCTATTCTCAGTGCTGGAAATCAGATTTCAGTGACTGCGTAAAAATATAAAGAATTTTTCCTGTGGCAAGCGGTTGTCAGATTTGTCCCAAGTTTAAACAGCTGTAATTCAGTCCTATTTTGATATGTCAATGTGATTGTGGTCTGAAGATAATTTGTGTAAAAGTTGGTGAATATTTGATACATTTTGAGTAGGACAAAAACGTTTTATTAATTAATGAAAATGGCGGCATCAATTTGGCTGGTATCACAAGTTAACATGTGTCAGACATGGGATCGCCCCCCTAGAGGTTAGAGGACACATATCTGTAAAGCACAATAAATCTGACTCTTCTTGAGTATAGATCCCCTGAGATTTAAACATTATCATTACCATTATGATTATACTGTTAGACAGCTACTGTGGCATACCTGGCTTCACTAAACAGATAAACAAGTATCATGACATGCGTGATGACTTTGGCTGGATTCGAACCTATGACCTTACACTTCAGAGGAACCCGTCTTATCCCAGTGAGCTATTCTCAGTGCAAGGAATTACTGTGTTCAGTTACTATGTAAAAAAAAGGAAGCCGTTTTTCCTGTGGGAAGCGTTGTCAGATTTGAACCAAGTATAAAAAGTTGTAATTCAGTCATATTTTGACAAATCGAGGTGATTGTAGTCTGAAAATGATTTGATTACATGTCCATGAAAATAGGAGCAACGGCAAACGAGGAGTTCAAAAAAGTATGTTTTTATGAAAATTCCAAATGGCCGACGCCCAAAACGGTGGACACGGGACAATGTGATATATTTCGACTTGGTATGCCACGTAGAATCAGAAGACACCAATCTTGTGATTTATGACAAATCTGTTCAGAAGTTATGATGCAAGAAATCCGATGCACTGGCTAGATGTAGATTCACTATATCTACAAAGCACAATAAATCGGATTCTTCATGAGTATAAATCCCCTGAGAATGAAACATTATCGTGGCCATTATGATTATACTGCTCGACAGCTACTGTCACATACCTGGCTTCACTAAACAGATAAACCAGTATCATGACATGCCTGAGACTTTGCCTGGATTCGAACCTACGACCTTGCACTTCAACGGAGCCAGTCTATCCCAGTGAGCCATTATCAGCACTGGGAATTGCTGTGTACAGTTACTGAATACAAAAAGGAAGCCGTTTCTCCTGTGGCACGCATGGTCAGATTTGGCCCGAGTTTAAACAGCTGTAATTCAGTCATATTTTTACATGGCAAGGTGATTGTGGTCTGAAGATAATCTGTGCCAAATCTGGTGAATATTGGATACATTGTGTAGGAGTAAGGAAAAAAGTTTTATTCATTCATTCAAAATGGCGGCCTCATCAATTCGTCTGGTATCACGCGTTAACATGCATCAGACGCGGGATCTCCTAAGATATCACGAGACATAGGAATTGCTTAAATACGCCAAACAAATCAACAGTTATTGGTCAAAACACAATCCTACCTATTGTAATGCCCCCTAGAGGTCAAATGACACTACCTGTCTCAAACCTCTTAATAAGAGGGCCTTGAGTCCATACACCAAGTTTGGAGTCAATGCATCAAAGCTTGGCTAAGATATTACCTCACTTCCTTTTTCCGGATCAGTTGCTCAATTTGATTGGCTGTAACTAACAAACGGTTGCAGAAATCAAAACGCCATGTGATGTCTTTTGTGAGGCTTGGTCTGAAAATGTTTGCCTATTGCAGCGCCACCTAGAGGTGAAATGGCATGACCTATTTTGGACTTCTTTAGAACAGGGTCCCTCGTCCCTATACCAAATTTGTTGTCAATGCAGTAAAGAGGTGCTGAGATATGACCTCACTTCTTTTATGGTGGCTTGGTTGACGATTTTGATTGGCTGATGACTTTGATTGGCTGTTCCAGTCGAGTGTAGAAAGTCTAAAAAACATGTGATTTCTTTTGTGTGGCTTGGTCTGAAGATGATCTGTGCCAAATTTGGTGAAGATTGGACAAACCTTATAGGAGAGGTAGCGAAAAAACGTTATATTCAAAATGGCGGCCACATCAATTCAGCCACATAAATTTGATGTGGCTGTAACTAACAACGGCAACGGTTGCGAAAATTAAAGCTCCAGGGGATGATTTCTGTGAGGCTTGGTCTGAAGATCATATGTGGCAATTATGAAGAAGATTCGACAAGAATTGTAGGAGGAGTAGCGAAAAAACGCTTTTCCTTTACATTCAAAATGGCGGAGAATCTATAGAGCTGGGTATGATGTCATAGAGTGCGTTGAACTCGTCTTGATCCAGGGAATCCAACGATACCTCTTTTTGGACAATGGGGCACATGGTTCAAAAGTAACATGTGTAAACACACCTTCAACTTTGACCTATTGGTGGCGCTAGATGGCTGGAATGGGAGACATGAAACTTGGTGAAATTGATGAGGGGACTGGTCCCAAATAGTGTGCCAAAATTCACAACTTCTGACCATTTGGTTCTAGGGGCTGCCATAGACTCCCATGGCAGAAGAAGATGTATAATAATAATAATAATAAGATTAGAACAGGGTCCTGAGTCCCTGTACCAAGTTTGATGTCAACGCAGCAAACATGAGATATTACCTCACTTTTATGGCAGCTTCGTTCACAAGTTTTTTTGGCTGTACCTGATAAATGGTTTTGAAAATCTAAAATGACTTTGATAATTTGTGTGAGGATTGCTTTGACTATATCCAGCAAGAATACATGTAGTTAGCGACTGCGTTGTACCTGGCTTCCTTTGCAGTGGCTTACTGTCTCAATAAACAGAAAACCAGTGAGATGGCAGGCTCGTTGGCTTTGGTTGGATTTAGTTTTTCAACTGCTTATATCAACTGTCAGATTTGGGCCAAGTTTAAACAACTGTGATTCAGTACTATTTTGACATGTCAAGGTGATTGTGGTGTGAAGATGATCTGTGCCAAATTTTGTGAATATTGGATACATTTTGTTGGAGGAATAGGGAAAAAACCTTTTATAAAAACATAAAATGGCGGCCGCATCAATCAGCTGGTATCACAATGTGTCAGACACGGGATCGCCCTCTAGCGGTTAGATGACACAACCTTCTGTGGACCTCTTTGGAACAGGGTCCCGAGCACCTGTACCAAGTTTGATGTCAATTCAGCAAAAATGTCCTGAGATATGATCTCAGTTCCTGTTTTGGCGGTTTCATCGCCGACTTTGATCAGCTTTACCGGAAAAACAGTTTTGAAAATCAAAAACCATCTGAAAACGTTTGTGAGGCTTGATCTGAAGATACTTTTTTGCTTATTGCAGTGCCACCTAGAGGTGAAATGGCATGACCTATTGGACCTCTTTAGAACAGGGTCCCTAGTCTTTTTACCAAATTTGGTGTCAATGGAGTAAGGAGGTGCTGAGATATGACTTCACTTCTTTTATGGTGGCTTGGTTGACGACTTTGATGGACTGTTCCAGTCAAAAGGTTTAGAAAATCAAAAAAACGTGATGTCTTTTGTGAGGCTTGGTCTGAAGATGATCTGTGCCAAATTTGGTGAAGATTGGACAACTATATAGGAGAGGTAGCGAAAAAACGTTACATTCATTCAAAATGGCGGCCACATCAATTCGGCTGGTATCACAAGTTAACATGTGTCAGAAACGGGATCTACTAAGATATCATAAGACAAAGGAATCACTTAAATAAGACAAACAAATCAAAAGTTATTGGTCAACACACAATCCTACCTATTGTAGTGCCCCCTAGAGGTCAAATGACACTACCTGTCTCAAACCTTTTAATAAGAGGGCCTTGAGTCCATACACCAAGTTTGGAGTCAATGCATCAAAGATTGGGTAAGCTATTACCTCACTTCCCTTTTTCCGGATCAGTTGCTCAATTTGATTGGCTGTAACTAACAAACGGTTGCAAAAATCAAAACGCCATGTGATGTCTTTTGTGAGGCTTGGTCTGAAGATAAATGGTGCCAAATTTTTGCCTATTGCAGCACCACCTAGGGGTGAAATGGCATGGCCTATTTTGGACTTCATTGGAACAGGGTCCCTAGTCCCTATACCAAATGTGTTGTCAATGCAGTAAAGAGGTGCTGAGATATGACCTCACTTCTTTTATGGTGGCTTGGTTGACGACTTTGATTGGCTGATGACTTTGATTGGCTGTTCCAGTCAAAAAGTGTAGAAAATCTAAAAAACATGTGATGTCTTTTGTGAGGCTTGATCTGAAGATAAATGGTGCCAAATGTTGCTGATTGCAGCGCCACCTAGAGGTGAAATGGCATGACCTATTTTGGATCTCTTTAGAACAGTGTCCCTAGTCCCTATACCAAATTTGGTGTCAATGCAGTAAAGAGGTGCTGAGATATGACCTCACTTCTTTTATGGTGGCTTGGTTGACGACTTTGTTTGGCTGTTCCAGTCAAAAGGTTTAGATAATCAAAAAAACATGTGATGTCTTTTGTGTGGCTTGGTCTGAAGATGATCTGTGCCAAATTTGGTGAAGATTGGACAAACCTTATAGGAGAGGTAGCGAAAAAACGTTATATTCAAAATGGCGGCCACATCAATTCAGCCACATCAATTTGATGTGGCTGTATATAACAAACGGTTGCGAAAATCAAAGCTCCAGGGGATAATTTTTTGTGAGGCTTGGTCTGAAGATCATCTGTGGCAATTTTGAAGAAGATTCGACAAGAATTGTAGGAGGAGTAGCGAAAAAACGCTTTTCCTTTACATTCAAAATGGCGGAGAATCTATAGAATTCACAACTTCTGACCAATTGGTTCTAGGGGCTGCCATAGACTCCCATGGCAGAAGAAGATGTGTAATAATAATAAGAAGAAGAATACGTAGAAACACTTAAGGTGGCTTCGCCGCTTCGCGGCTTGGCCACCAAATATTAACGAGAAAGGAGTTCATACAATATTAAGAGGACAATCTGTGCTAGATCTAAACTTTCCCTTCCAAAACTGTTGAATAATGCTATAGGTTTAAGTTGTTACAAGGTTGATGGGAGCAGAAAACACTTGATCATGTAGCTGACATACAGACCGACCATTTAAGTGTGCATGTGTGATGTTGTTTCACAAAGGTAGCCTCTGGTTAAAGAGCTATTTATGGTACAGGAACTATGTTTTCTATGCATGAGGGGGTGTTTACATGTTACTACAAAAAGGATTCTAGAAGGTGGAAGCAGAGCCTGTGATCCCCACAGACTCCAATCAGATTTCTGTGGTCGTTCTTCTAAGAGACTGACTTTCCAGCTGATGTTCAATTTACGCTGGTGTTAGGATTTAAGGGATGTTGAAGTTATTGGCTGGAAGTCAACTTTCTACTTTACACATTGAAACCTTGTAGGCACCAGCATTACAGGTAAGTGCCGGAAGTGCCATAATTACATTGAACATTGTGGCTGGATGATCTTTTGTTTAAGATCCTTTGCCAAGGCCCTGGAAGTAATATGAGCCTGTTTCCAGAGCTTGGCCCAGACATAGTTGAGTGGCTAATGCCCCCAGCTCCCCAAGGGACAACATGGAGCACTGACATTAAGAGATCTCATTATCTCCCAAGAATCCCCACTGCAAGCTAGATTCAACACTCCAACACCTTCATTAGCTAGAATCAATACAGAAAGCTACATTTCTTTGCCACCAAAATCAAAACTTCGGAATTACTTTCTGATTATGCATGAAACATTTTCCACTCATTCTGAACCTTCTGCTGGGCATTTATTACTCCTCTATGTCCAAATGTTAATAGTATCCGTGCAACACGATTTGTGAATTTCTTTGCTGACTTGTAAATGTCATCCTTCAGTTAAATGATGCATGATGACCTTTTGTGAAATATATCGGATGGTCAAAAACACACTTTCACGTGTATGTACTCACATTTTGACCAGAACAGGGCACCTAACCCCTAGTACAGATGGAAAAGTAGTTTGGAGGCACACTTTGGCTTTTTTGAGTCCAAGTGAAACATCTGACAGCAAATATAAATCATGCTCATGGCTGGTAATTTATTATTAATAACCTGTCAACAGACTATATGACTAATGGTAAATTACAAAACTGAAAGACCTTGTGTTTTATTGTGAACATTGCGTAAGATGTTTGAAATGGTCATCATGAAACAATTCTATGATGACTCGAGCTAACTACTTCTGGCTGTTAGCTAGCCTCTGCTAGAAAAGCAGGGGCTAGGCTATCTAGTTAGCTAGCTAAAAAGTGAAGACTGGCTCACTCACGGTTTCAGCCAGCTGGACTGTTGTGCATGGCTAACTATGAAACTCTAATTACCTAGCTAGCTACCCACAACTGTTACGTTAACATTACCTTGTCAGAGTCTAGGTCGGGGTCTGCCTGGCACAGTCGATACAAGAACGATTTGGGGTCTCTGCACAGCGTTTGTCTCGTGGTGAGGAAGTATGTTCCACCAACATTCAGACGAACCCATTTGGATGGTCCAATTCCAGGTAAATGCGTTATTTCTCCTGCAGACGGGGCGGGACACCTCCGTCCAACTGAGCCGCTGAGGTCAGGGCTCTTCTCCGCCATCCCTTCTCCCCCACTACACTGCAGCTACTCGTAACTTGCAGGACCTCATAGAAACAGGAAGTATTCTGGTGGTCCAAGACAGCTCTTGGCTCGTGAGCAAACTGACTAAAGCCACACCTCCCCGTCCCAGCCAGGATACAAGAGAAAATATGTAATCTAAGCATATTCCGCAATACTGTATAGCGCACTGCATTTCCACTTTTAGTGCGAATATACATATGAGTGCTGACTGTGCTCATGTGAACACACTTTATTTTATTTTTAATTTTGAATCAAATTATAAAAATGTTTATGAACGTTTAGGCTTTGATAAGTGAAATAAAACCAACAACCAGGACAAGTACAAGCCTTCGGAGATAATGTGTACAACAACGCCACTAATATTACGAATACACAAAATAAGTAAAAAAAAATAATAAAAGGACAACGAATCAATTGAGCCCTGTGCTGGATGGAAATAGGCCCGCACGAAGGTTATGAAAGTAAACTAGAGCTAATACAGACTTGTCTACTTTCCTGTCTACTTTTCCTAACCCTGACCCTAACCCAAACTGAAAAAAGTGATTTCATAAATACAGTCACCCACCTTTACATTACATCTAAATAAAACTATTTTTGTGCTTTGACCAGCTGGATTAAAAAATACAATATAAATAAAGCACAGACAGCCCATCAATGAGAACCACAACTGAAGAAGAAATACATTGTGACAACACTTCCAAATGGGACATAAAGTAAAGGAACGATTTAACAAATAAGACATATGTCTCCCTTTTTAGTTTATTTCATGTGTTTATACATCCTTTGCAAACACATATTCATGCCATCAGCCTGACAGACCACATTCTTACTTATGAAATGAGAGACTGCAGCTTACCACAATTTGCACATGAACGACAAGCAAGAATGACACTCTCTGGGATAATTTTAAGGATGTCGTAACCCTCACAGTGGCATTTAAAGTGATAGGGGAGTCTCTGGCCATGGGCTAACAGGATTGAGCATCAATTCTTCACATCCAGAGTCATCTTTACTAGTTGCTTCAAACTTCGGAGGCGAGGGGATGATCTCCATAACGTGACTCTAGGGTTGGACATGGGTCCTGTGTGTGGGAGATGTCTCAAGGACCATTTTTCTTAGAAGAGAACCAGTTCATCAAAGAAGCATCAACATAAGGACTCTGATCTTGCAATGGTGTATTTGCTGCTGCTGAAATGCAGTGGTCTTCCTTAATAGGTTTACTCTCAATAATCAAAGTGTTTGTTATCTGGACCTCTTCTATTTCATGCATCCACTTCAAATTCCCATCTGATGCAAGCCAGTCCTGTGGAGACAGAATCATTAAGATGTAAACAGTTTCACACTAGACACATTTTAATTCTATAAGACTTATATTGAAAAAACTTTACATTAAGATTTCCATTATAATCTTTGAAGAGAGGCTGGAAGAAGGGGGCTGGGGATGGCACATGTAAGCAAGCTTCAATCTTCACTCTAGGGCACAATGGATTTATATATTATTGGACATTTCATCTCAATAAACACATTCCAGTGCCCTTAAAATATAACATGAAATGATTCTACCACAGTCTTCACCTTTTGATGGGAATGTATAAGCTGTATAAGATCAGACCTGCAACGACCAAACACACTGGCAATGCTGACTTGAGGAACCCCCTTGATGCTGCAAAAAGAAACACAGATCTGCAAAGTCACAACAACAACAAATACATGTGCAGGGGAGGGACAGCTGTGTGTGGGTGAGCAGTATATATGTTGTTCTGTATGTCAAATGCAATATTGTGACAAAAAGATCATGTTCACAGAAGAAAAAGAACACATGTTTACTTTACCCTGTTTTGCACTGGTTTTTAGCCGTATCATCATACTCCACTCACTCTTCTCTCCTTTATACAATTTTGAATATAACATTTCAGATCTCACTTTAACAAGGTATTCTTGGTCTGGATCAAGTTTGGATGCGTTCATTAAGAAAAACGTGTTGTACACACTAAATTCCTGAAAAGAAAAGGTTATCAAAGTTGACAAAAAAACTGTACTTCAATACAATATTTGACCTCTTGCTGTATAACGTTTTACCTTATGAATCTCATTGTCAATATTTTTTTGTATGGATATCTTGTACGTCAATGGTGTTATGTGGTTTTCATAGCCACTTGTCCAGGAAATGTTGTAACTATCAGGTGTGGTCTGGACTTTGAGATCAGTTGGGGCAGTTGGTTTAACTGAACACAAAGACTTTGTTATAAATTAAATGATCAAAACATTGAAAATGGTATGGTGTACTGATGAATCATATCACTAAGACCTCTGTATTAGTTACACATTCACCGCCACTCCCACATTAACACAAAAATGTATCTATAAACCACAATGTATTGTCCTCATACGTAACTCACCATTAGCTGAAGGCCAAAATGTTGTTACACTTTTATAACAGTCAGCGTCATAACAAAGCGTTACGTTGAAATGGTCAGATGCTCTGAATCCGCGCTTTGTTTTATTTACAGTCACAAATGTGCAATTATAATGATGATCCCCTATTTTTACAAGTGGACATTTAAACATGCTGTAGAGAAAAAGATTAAAGGGGATTGAAATAAGCTGTATCAAGATGGCAAGCAAGTCAATTTTAAGATTTAAATAGTTAGGTATTAGCATCAGTGCTGTAAAAATTGTCTAACTCCTTAAGAATAATTTCTGCAAACAAAGAACTGTAACATTCTCTTGTCTTCTCAATTTAAAATAAAATAACACACAATGGTTCAAATAAAGAACTCAGGTGAGAAACATAATGGTAATCAAAACAAAACTTACCAATGCCCCTCTTTATCATTAATCCATTTGAAATCCAGCCAGTACTGGATGGTAACTGTTGTGTCTCTTTTCAAAATACAGTTAATTGTAAACTTATAATCTGTCGTACAGCTGAGTCCATTTATTGGATCTGTAAGTATTAAGAAAAGTCTAGTTACACACTATATACATTTTGCACTTGGATATGAATTGATCTTATTTCAAATTTATGAATTTACCTTCATCAGTAGTACCCCCTGACAAATTAATAATGCTGCAGAATTCACACAGTATCAGCAAAGACTTCCAATTAACATGCATCTGTGGAGATGAATAACAAAACTGTTCTCTCATAAAGGTATTCAAGGCCAGTCTTGACTTTCATCATGTAAAAACCTTAACATCTCTTATATTGTTTGTATTGAAATTCAGTTTGTATGTATATATTGCCCAATCAAATTGACGTTAATGACAAATGAATTAAAAATACAGTTAAGACTGAAAGTTCATACATTCATACATGTAATTCAGTGATAAAGTAAAGCACTACCTTGTTCCTTTTCATGCAGTAGATCTACTAAAGAGCAATGTGTGAAACCAGAGCCAGACTAAAATGCACCACCAAAGTATGGTCTTATTATCACATTTAAGATTGTATCGTATTCTTTTTATCCATGCACGTCATGTGGCAGGCAGTTTAGTGATAATAGTGAAACTCGAAGTGTTTGCGTGATAATGTCTAGATAAACAGATGTAATCGGTACTTTTATTGTCACAAACTCACCAACACACATCTTTTCATTTGTAAAGCTGAATTGTATGTTGAATCTGGGTGAAACAATTGGAATATGCACACACATGTCGCTATCAAACATTAATGCACAATAACATGCTAAGAACTTTATATCAACAACAATCTTTTAATTTTTTATTTTTTTTATCTCTGTATCAGATACGAAACACTACAATATCCTAATACACTAAATGTTGCACTATAAATAATGTTAAACTATTTGACAAAAGATTAATAACAATAGAAAAACATTATTTAGTTCACACAAGCAGTTACAAAGTCAATAAAACAATTATATACAAAACAATAGTCTTCAATATATTGGATTGTTTTTTTTCTCTTCAGTTAAGAGGGGCTTATGGGGTGGATGTACTGTGCTTCTGTGGGTTGTCAGGATTTCCCTCCACGGTGTTGCAAATCATCCATTGCTTGACATAGTTTGAGCTTTCTGCTCCACTCAGTAAAGAGGAGTTCATTTGCTCCACATTATCAAACTCTGAGTTCATTGGGGGGCCGCAGTCTGACTCCATAAAGCCACTGTCAATGGTGTCCAAGTCCACTCTGGGATAGCCATCATCCGACGGTTCATTTGAGCAGAAGGAATCCAGTGAAATTTGTTCAGGTTCAATGTGTTGGGCTTGTGGCTGCCACTCCACAGCTAGTGAACAAATCGATGATCTTCTTCCTTTCTGTACAGATAACCTTTCTTCATTATTCATATTGCAATCCGTTGAAGTTTTAAACTTACTGCCTAAACCATTTGTGCTGCCTCCAAATGTGGCCTCCCCCCCCCCAGATGTGGTCACAGTATGGATAGAGATGTGACCAGCTGAGTGACCAGTGCTGTGCCCGCTTCCCCCACTGAAGTAGAGTAACGAGGAACTGTGGGGTGCCAGACTGAGTAGGGAGGCGATACCGTGTCTACCGTTTCCCTGGTTGTCCTCACTGCTTCTCTCTTTTATGCTTCCACAGGTCAGCATGATGACTTCCAACTGCTTCACAGGCATCTCTTGAACAGGTGGGTTCATCATCAAGTGGTCAGACTCACTGAAGATCGGTCTGACCCATTTCTGCGACAAACAGAATGAATAGTAACTGATATGGGTGCAGTAAGGGCTACGATGTCTAAGAGACATTGTTAGCAAGCTGTAATGAACAAGTACATCATTATAATTTTTTGTGTGCTTTGTAAACTGCATCAACACTGTGCCTTCAATAAAGGATATCCTATTGCACAATGAGCACTGACACTATTTGAGCAAGATAAGGCCCACAGACATGCACGGAACATTTTTTCAAGTCAATGCCACATCCGATGAAACAGAGCTTCCGCTGAAGTCAATCACAGTGTTTTGTCTAAATATATATATTTATATATTTATTTATAAAATATGTGAACCCCCTAAAAACGATTAAATTAAGTCCTTCATGCCCACGAAAACAACATTGTCCTGTTATCACACTTTCAACAAACAAGCAACAGACTGAGCAATAAAATATGGTTTGATGTATTAAACTATGGGCTGTTTGTTAGGTGCAACTCTTTCTTTGATTGACAAAGATATTTTCTAGTTCTCAGGCTTTGGCTGTTTGGCTGTGAACTTCAGCTCTCTCTGCTGGATATTTGTGTAATTGCATATAAACAGTGGCATGGTGATTTTAAATCACTGGTGTTGTGCTACACTGAATGTCCTTGAGCCCTGAGCCATACATTGAGACATCTGTCGAATTTCAACTTCATACAATGACCAGTTCTTAAGATAATTGAGCCACAGACTGATAGACACACACACAGAGACATCGATTCTTGTTCGTAGTTAGTTTGTTACCTTGTTTTAAAATGTGTTGAATGATTTGACAGAAATGACTGTCCAGAAAGAAAGGAATCCGATGGATGCATTGCTCCCCTATTTTGTTTACAGTTTGGGGAAGGAATATATATTGCTAGATTAAGGGCAGCTTTAGCAGCTCTGCCTCCAGGTCTCACAGCTTGTAATATATACTTTTGTTTAGCTCATGGCTTCATAACAAACATTTAAGAAACTGGCAGGGCTGAACAACTGACTTTATAACAGATACAAATAAAAGGAACAATTACTCATGTGTGTTTGTGGGACAAAGCTGAACATAAGAGCTTTGCAGCATTGGCCCAAAAGTTCCAAAGAAAGAAAAAAGTTTAGTTGCTCTGCAGACAGGTACTGTATATCTGTGGATGGACAAAGTTCCAGTTTTCGGGTGGATGAAGCTCAAAGCTTTGGTGTCCTGTATTGACAAGCATCTAGAGAACTTGAAACTTCATACCAAAACGATTTTTAAGTGATTGTATGAAGATCTTCATAGAAGGTTATTTGAGCAAATAATTACAAACTGTGAGCATGCACACACAAAGACTTTTCAAGATAAAAAAGGGAGGGTGGCACTTCTGAAGGGATCAGTTCCTTTCTTTTTATTTCTGCTGCGTTTGATAAGAGCTAGTGATTACTCCCACCCTCCAGTAATTGTGCTAAGCTAACAAGAAGTTTAATTTAGCTAAGAAAAACAGGTCTTGATGTATTTTTGTCAAGACTTGGAAACCCCCCCTAGGCTACATTTAAACTGGAAACAGGAAAGTGTTTGTTTCATTGCATGGTATTTTCCATCAAGGGGGTCAACTGCACTACTAATGTATGCTTGTCATGATCCGCCCACAGCCTGTTTGAGTTGAAAAACACTTGTTTAAGCACCTGCAAAACTGAAGTATTTCATGCACTCCTCATCTTAATCGCTGGGACTTACACTGCCGTGGTTGTTTCTGTTTTACATATTCCTGTTTTGACTTACCTTGAAATCCCCATCATATGTATGGTAGAGTGGCTGGAAAAATGCATCTGGCTTTGGGATGTATTTCATTGTAAACCAAGATCTGTAAAAAAAAGAAAAGAGAATGACATGTCGTTTAAAAAATTTCAAAGAAATGGTGCACTAAAGTGACATTGCTATTAGCATTGTCATTATTTACGTACATGTATTTAATCACTGTATTAAACAAATAATATTTTAGAAGCTTTATAAAGCTATATGCACTTGATTCTGTTCCAGCTATGCTATCTGAACCCTTTGTACTTTAAGCATATTTGCATCAATAGTGTATCTTGCTTCTGCAGTGCTTTTCAACTTCCTGTGTCACCTTGCCCTTTGACTGACATGCACTTTTGCATGCACAGTAAAGCATCTGTGGGGTTTTTGTTAACGTGGGAGGAAATGCCAGGAAAGTATCTCCTAACAGATTCTGTAAAAACACAGCAGTTGATCATATCATTTACTGGTATGGATAGACATGAGCCCAAAAATGAACATGTCAAATAACCTAACCATAAAAAACATCTGACAAAAGCTGGAACACTTCTTCTAACGAGCTATTAGCTTGACCCTAACATAATATTTTGTCTAGTCAGTTGTATAGCCCAGCCAGCCCATTGAAAGTTTATTCAACCAACTAAAAAACGAAATACTTACGGTTTTCTACAGTAAATTAGGCCAAGGACACCAAGGACAAACACCAATGATAGCAGGCTCCACCATAATATATCATCTCCTAAAAAAGATGGACATGGTATTAATGTTACAACAATGAGGATAAACTAAACTACTGCTATTATCAAATTGATTATCTTAACATTTGTATTTACTTTTCGTGTCAACAATGTGTGCTGTGAATGTGTGTTTATCCAGTTCTGTGGTAGAACTCCATTCACTCCAGGGGCCTTTGTGAATAGAATTAGGTCCAACTTTAGCCTGTACATCCACCATGCATTCAGCCTGTTGTTCCAACTGTATGTAGTTTATAGTTATGTACTTCTGATCCTGTCTTACAGTATAATGTATGGGATCCTGTCAGGATGGATAATTAACACAACGTGCAGGCATTAAAAACGGCATGCTGTACCAAAGGAAATATAAATGTTATATATTTTTTTGTTCACTTGTAGTGCAGTCAGGCCTGTCATCAGGGAGGGTCCAAGGGTACAGATGTTCCCAGTCTCAGGACCCAGGACCCGGGAAGGCCCAAGCTAAGTAAAGTTGTATCCCCTCGCCCTTCCTCCCATTGATAAGTTAACTCTCTTTTGGAAGTCGCTTTGGATAAAAGCGTCTGCTAAATGCATAAATGTAAATGTACTCGCACTCGCACCCTCTCCTCCACCCCCCACCCCCGTGGATGAGGACTCCAGTTGGGAAAAAGTTGTCCCCCTTTCCACAATTACTAATGGCTGGCCTGAGTGCAGTGGAACCAATTCAATATCTGTAAAGGTGTAAATCCGGCCTATGTGGCCCTCCAGAACATTTGCCATTAGACCAAGGGGTGATTCCAGTAACATTCATTCGTTAAGGTTTCAGGCATTAAACAGTGTTTACCTTTAGGGGGTCATCTTTTGTCCTAATTCGCACTCTGTACATTAAGTTTTCAAGTTGATCATCTGTCTCCCAAGTGATATTGTAGCTTTCTTTGGTCTCTGTCGCATGCACATTAAATGGCTGTTGGGGTTTCACTATGGGGCAGAATTAATGATCGATGATTGAGGATTATGTGGGAAAGTTCAATTACATAATTAAAATAAACTACCAAATCCCAGATTTAAAATGTGTAAAGTGGAATGAGTCTGTTAATGGCAGATTAAAAAAGGAAACATCAAAAGTGAAGAATATTGTGTCACTTCTGAGAAGAAATAATCATATTGATACTATTTTTTCATCTTAAACAACAAAAGGAAAAGTACCAACTACTTTACCATTTCACTCACCCATATCCTCCAGATTCCAAAATGAATCATTTGTACAAGCGGGCATTACATTTAGCTTCTCGGAATATTTTATTTTTGAACTGCAGCGTGTTCCAAGGGATGCATATAGATAGAAATCCTTTGGTCGTATTAAGCACCAGCCTTGCGAGGATATAATTTCACAGCTGCCATTGATTTCCCCTCCATAATCCCTGTATGAGACAAGAGTTATGATTAACAATTCATACTAATTGTTTCTACATAGACATGAAATGGGGATTCCTTCAATTAGATTAAAATTGACAATTGCTAATAGAGTGAAGCAATTAGCTTGTAATGAGCATGGCCACTATCATAAATGTCAGCTACCTGCACTCAACTTCAAGAGTCAATGGAGATGGTGACATCTCATTGAAGATTATGCCAGACCAGGAACAGTTCAGCGAGTCATTCCAGTTTGTACAGCAGTTTATAAGACAGATGCTTTCCGCTGCAAAAACACGCACAAAGTTTGGACAGTGTTACAGTACATAGTTAAACAGGTGACTACCTAGAAATATATATATATATATATATATATATTGGGACTAAAATATGTCCTCTTACCATCTTGAATTAAGCAGGATAGGATCCACAACAAATGAAGAGCAAGTAGTTTAATTGCCATTGGGAAACATATGTTTGTTCTGCTTAATGTAACTGAGTACAAGGTACCTGCAACCTTAAAATTAATATAAATGGTTTATAGATTGTTTTAAAATACTGTACAGTGTTTAATATATTACCCTTAGAAACTCTACATACTATAAGAGGGACATATTTGATGAAATACTATGAACACAAAGCAATGTTAAAATAGATTTAAAAAATGTATCCATAGGATTCCATGACCTTCCATAAGGAACTTGTTCAACAACAGTTTTTTTCCAACCTCATTACCATTGTTCAATTAATACTTTTAAACATTTGAAGAATTGATTAATTCACTATAAAAGTATTTCTGATAAAAGCTCACAACATCATTAAAACTGATTAAAAAGAGTTTAAACAACATGTATCTATAGAAATAAGATATTGTCCTTATTTGACAAACTCACAAACTCATAACTCACTGTAGAACTGGCAAAATCTTACTTTTTTTCAATGTGGATTCTTCAAACCATCGTCTACTGATTTCATGAAATTAATAAACTCACCCATATCTCCGATACTTTGGGGGACATTACCGTGACGTATGAATTTAAAGCGTCATCATCCGCCATGTCATTGCAAGGAAGTGGTTTTGAGGCTAAACCCATACAAGCCTTTTACATAGTCCCTCCCACAGATCATGCTGCTTCTTACAATACAACCCATATAGCTAAAAGCTGCTGACAAACAACAATGACTAGTAGTTCTTATGAAAAAGGACAGTTATCTAAAGCCATCTCATACGGCAACATAAATCAAGTTATGTAATATGAAAAAAATATATTTTGCTTTGAGATGAATACTGCATGAATACAGTATTTAATTATGTAAAATAGAGATAGTGTTGCTTCAATTCTTCCAAACGAATAAAAGTAAACCTATATAACTACTTTTGTCTTCACACATTTTCAGATACTCCAAACAGTGTCTGGCCCCCATGTGATAACTAATACCATACATGATCAGTATAGTCAGACCATCATCTTACTCCTACGATTGACAGACAAAGTGCTAGCATTTGGCTGTGGGAACTTTTTGAGAAGCAAATCTTGAACTAAATGAGTCAATTTGTTCCTAACACCTACAGTGCAAGAATGTGTTGCATCTTATGAAATCACCCCAGTTTCATTTGGTAAAAGGTTATTGGTTTACTAATTTGAGTAAACACTGTTTCTTTGTCACTCAAAAGGGTTCTATTGGTGCCTCGTGTTTATTATGTTCTTCTCGTTAATTATGCAAATACTACACTGTTGTTGAACTATTGTTAATTATGCCAATACTACATACCTAACTAACATGTGTGTCAAATAATTATCTGAAATGCCATAGGATTCATCATGAAGTACAGTAAATAGACGTATCTGACCACTGTGTGAAGCATGGTGCAGTCAACAGGAAACAAGATTTGAAGCTGTGGAATTTCCTGTGTATTTATGTTATTCACTAATCAATAGAACTAGTCTTTGGATACTAGTTAGTATGTTCTCATGTCCGTTTACTATTGCTAAGAGTTAATTGTGTATATTTATCAGGCTAAATATATATCCAGGGTGAGGAGAAAGTACTGAGTAAACATCCCTTGTGATGACGACGGGGAAAGCTCCACCTCCATCTCTCTCTGCCCTGAGAGTAGTCATGGGCTGGGAGGTGTGAATCTCTTTCTCTGTGACTGTTGTAACACCATTACTGCCTGACTGTCACTATCTTTGTTTATTTTCTTGTGCCCTATAATAGATGGTCCCCTCCAGCTTTAAGAGCAGAGAGAGACATGATTGAGACATAAGACTGGTGTTGCTGTTGACATTTATTGTCAGAGGTCTGGTTTTCTCTCCCAAACTGCAGACTGCACTTAGTCACTGCGTTAATGAAGAGACGGACCAAACACTTTCTTAATCAAAGCCATCCCAGAACACAAGGAAACCAAACACATAATATGGATGAATTGGACTGTGGTAGGAAAAGGCTACAATTAATTGCAGACATTAATAGTGGGCCTCATGACAATCCTCATGACAGTAATAATAGCCGAACCCTCTAAGATTGCAGTGGTTTTAGTTGCTCTTTATATCTTTATCTGTTTTGAGTGACGGGAACACCAAGAGTAGACAGGCACATCTTAAATTGATTCTGATTGGCTTTGTACTCGAGAGAACCATCATCATCTCAGTATGCCTGCGCCTCGTCCATTAATTTAATAGCGGGACAAATTATCCCTTATTTCTCATAGTGATACATTGTTGAAATGCGTGAGAAATATAAGGTGTTGCGTGAGAGCGTGAGGAATGGCTGGAATGCGTGAGTCTCACAGCGAATGCATGAATGATACTTGAGAGCCCTGAAAAAGTCAGCAGGGCTCAGGCAAGCAACGGGGGCCTCGAACTGCCTTGCCTCCTCTTAAACTAGCCGAAGGTACATCTCTGGCATTGGGTCGTGTTTTTGCCAAATTAAATTCGACACTGCCACCGCCGGGAGGCGTTACTACTACTAGCGATTCACTATCCCTAAAAGGTAACCCAATACTATGGAGGATAGAATTCTAGTTTGTTTGGCAGCTATAAGTCTTGGTTAGCTAGTCTAGTCATCTACATTAGCAAATACATTTAATCCAGTTAAGCAAACCATGTGAAACAAGAAGCTATAGTTTTTTTCGGCTTCCAGCCACGCATAGCTTGCTAGCTAATTTTGTTAGCTAACTATTCGACCTAGTCGTTTATCTATCTTGACAACTTCTACTAGCTAGCTAACTAGATAATGGAACCTGATAGCCTAGCTAGTAGTACCAACAGCTACACTGTAGTATCTAGCTATCATACTAGTAGGTAGCAAGTCTAAAGCTCGGTTCACTGCTACAGTATCTAGCTATATATTGAGGTATCTAGCTAACGTTAGCAGAATGATTTATGCTGAGTTTTGTTGGCTACCAGTAAAGTAGTTTAAAAGATATCTAGCTAGCTGTCTTGCTACTATCCAGGCTATAGCATGCTTCTGCCGACAGTCTAGCTGATTATTTCTAATACTTCCTAATTTTCCTTATCTATTGTGCCGTGTTACAGACGATATTTTACTGGACAACTACAGTTGTGTCTAGCTCTAGTAGTGCTGGCTAGGCTAGCTGAGGGGCAAAGCAGTTGTACGGTATGCTAAAGCCATGTTGATGTAGTTAAATTCGCATTGCTTGGTTGTGAAATGTGTTATCATTGCAATCAAGCAGTTCTGTGCTGGCTTCATAGGTTAGCAGGTATAGCGAGCTAACTTAACCAGCACTAGAAAGTAATTCAGTTACGTTCATTTAAGCTTGATTGAGCTTGCAACGACCATAACATTGGTAATTCGGTTCTGAAGGGATCGCTTACAATTTAAGAAACCATGTCTAGCAAAGCCACAACCAAGGAAAAAAAGTCTGGTTTTAGCAAAAAGCTATTCCGACGGAGTTCTGTACGCTCTGTCGGTAGTTTTATGAGCAGAGTCTTAAGGACCTTGTCAACATTGTCCCATTTTGGATCGGAGGTGCATTCAACTGAGGGTGACAAAGACGATGGAGGGTTCATATCATTTAAGACGGGAGGTAAGGATGCCCAGCCTTTGGATGACACGGATAGCAGCTTCCTTTTTGGAGAGAAGGTTCCTGGAGTGTCAGGTCTCAAAAACCATGGAAACACCTGCTTCATGAATGCAATTCTTCAGTGCTTGAGTAACACTGAGCTCTTTGCTGAGTTTTTGGCACTGGAACAGTACAAGGGTGAGGGAATCGATGAAGAGAAACCGAAGACCAATGGTGTGCTTTTGCAGAGGAAAGCTCCGCAGCTCAGAGGAGAGGTTACAGAGCAGCTGTCTGGCCTGGTCCGGGCTTTGTGGACTTTTGAGTACACTCCACAACACAGCCGAGAGTTTAAAGTAGGTGTTTAACTTATTTGCATGTGGTTTAAGTTGAAGTTTGAAATTGCCACACTTTACATTTCATGTACAGATGTTTTGAACAGACTGATCTGAGCGTTGTGTTCTTTGTTAAAGAATGCTGTGTCAAAAAACGCCTTGCAATACAAAGGGAATGCTCAGCATGATGCACAGGAGTTTCTGCTCTGGCTCCTGGACAGGGTACACGAGGACCTAAACTGCATTGTACACCCCAACAACAGGCCATCAATAAAGGTACATTCTACAGCCGTGAATTGCATGACTTTGCTGGTGTCTAGGTTAGTGCAGTAGAGTTTGTGTGACTTTGACTGTGCAGGTGAGCTCTAAACCGTATCTAAGGTGAGTCAGCAGCATGTTACAGCAGTGGGAAACTCATTAAAATGTCCCTAGCAGCAGAAATAAATCCAAATGACGGGCTGATTTACTGACCAAACTCATTTTTAACTGACATGACTTGACATGCAAAACAGGTTTGGGTTAAGAGCCTCCCCCAAAGTACTGAACTGGGGCTGTGTGAACAGATATGTGGTTACATCATTTGTTGTTGAATGATTTGAAGTCGATCCAATTGGCTGTGATTTAGTTTTGGCAATAGCCATTAAGACTGTTTTAGTGGTAAAGTAAAATGTGAGTGGAGAGATACATTTGGTCAGCATTAAAAGTATTGTTGACTGGTTCTCTAGTCATGACCCCTGAATCTTGCTTTCCTTTCTCATTGCCAGTCTGTGTCAAAATTGTATATTGACTGCAAAATGTTTAACACTCAAGCCATTATATTTTATAGTGCTTTTCAACAAGATCATTGTAATTGTTGTCTATTTAGCCACCAATTGAAGAGGATGACGGAGGCCTTGAGGGTCCTTCTCCTCCCCTGTCTGCTGGTTCATTTGTTCAGGAACTATTTCAGGCTCAGTACAGGTAGGCTCAAGCTGTTCCCCCCCCACGGTGTTTCGTTGTTCGCCGCAGCAGATGCGTAGCTGTTACGCACCTGATGTTTGACTTGGATTATTTGCCAACAGGTCCTCACTTACTTGCCCACAGTGCCAAAAACAGAGCAACACCTTTGACCCGTTTCTCTGCATCTCTCTGCCCATCCCCTTACCTCAGACACGGTGAGTACTGCAGCCAGGGGCCCGCTGGTTCAGACAAACATTGGGACTGTTCTGGGTATCCATTATTATTCATTTCATGTTCATATACAGTATAAATTCATTATTTAGATAACCGTACATGTTCTCAATGGATCAGGCCATTGTTTTTATGTTGCATAGGATTTAAGGGAAACTAGTGACTTTTGGTTTTTGGTCTCAAACTATGGAGACATGCTTGTGAGCGTCTCTTCTGACCCCCATGATTGAGGAAGGCTATTTTTAAAAGCTTGGCTACGCTGTCAGATCAGGAACAGAGCTCCTTGTTCAATGCAGATTATTTTCAATCTTCTTAAGTCATTACTGTCCATGCATAATTAAGGAACGGAATGGTGAGGGAAATTAAGAGATGTGCAGTGACAAATTCTGTCACATCAGTCCTCCAACATGTCTGATTAATGACATAATAATGTGCTCTGCCTGGCTTCTCTCTGTCTCTCTCTCGCTCTCTCTCGCGCTCTCTCTCGCGCTCTCTCTCGCGCTCTCTCTCTCTCGCGCTCTCTCTCTCGCGCGCTCTCTCTCTCGCGCGCTCTCTCTCTCGTGCTCTCTCTCTCTCGCGCTCTCTCTGAGGATTCAAAGTAATTTTAGTCAAGCTTTCTTAGTCAGTGATTACTTATTTGAGAAGCATGTGTTGACCGCTTCACATAAAAAGATTTTCTGTTAGGCTAAAAAGCATTGTTGGAAAAATGATCATATAGACATGTAGTTTTGTGAGGGTTAGGCCTAAATTAAGCGAATTCACGTGACAACAGACCTCACTGTCAATGTCTAGAAAAGGAAAGCTCACTTTTAATACAGGGGGTTCTCTAATTCTTGGGACATAGAACTGCTGAGAGCCACATTTCTCAGCACTCCTGGCTGAGCTTTTAGTCCTGTCAGCTAAGGCAGTAATTCACTTTTTCTCCAGAGGAATCCTGAATATAGAGACAAAACCCACATAATAAGCAGGGATGCAGCAACAGGAAATACCGTTTTTTGTAAAATAGAATTTGATTATCAATACTATAGATTCAAAGTTTCTTAATCGGGTCTCATGGGTTTTTTGTCCTCTTTCAGGAACGTGTGGGTACACGCTACCCGTTATTGGAAAAGTTCAGTTTTGGGTGAAAACTAAATGTTCCATTTGTGGTTTCCATCACCTTCTCAGGCCTCTCTATGTGATAGTGGTGTACCAGGGAAAGTACTCCCATTGCATGCGCATCGGAGTGGCTGTGCCACTGAACAGCTCTGTGTTCCGGCTCCGAGAGGCAGTGTCACGTGAGACCAAGATCCCCACAGACCAGGTAACCTTTTCTCCTCCCTCCAACCTCTGTTTTGTCATACTAGCTTTGCACACACAGACACACACACACACACACACACACACACACACACACACACACACACACACACACACACAGGCATTGCAGCAGTTATCCAGAAGAGTCCTATAATCTCAGAGGCACAGTAACAGCATCACTTTGTAAGAGCATTGTCATATAACCAGATGTCATTTTTCAGTTATCTAAATGTTTTTGCAAGGATGCAGTTGGAATGAATGAGTGTGTGGGAGATGAAGGGGGAATGAAGGAAATAATGTGTTCCTATGATTTGACATAATGAAAAATATGAAAGAAAACATGTCCCTGTCCTCTCCCATCCATGTACGCAGTTTGTCCTGACAGAAATGTACTACGACGGGTTCCACCGTTCCTTCTGCGACGACGAGGACGACCTCAACGTCATTCAAGAGAGCGACTCCATCTTTGCTTTTGAGACGCCCGAGACCTTTCGATTGGAGAACATCCGAACTAAAAGAGGTATCGCTCTCGTCCGATATACTGTTCCAACGTTATTTTTGAAGCTCTTCAATCATCTTTATAAAGGTATTCCATGATGACTAATCCCTAACTTTGTGGTCCTTTAGGGAGTCTTCTTGCAAACCTGAATCAGAACAACTTGAAGTATGGGACTGAGAGCAGTAGGACTTCGTCCTTCATGCAGGGGGCGGTGACTCCTGTATCGGCTTCACCCAATAAGAACATGGGAGTAGAGAAGATGATCCTGCTGGTCTGCAACAGAGCCTGCTCTGGTCAGCAAGGGAGAAGGTATTACAGCACAGATCTATAGTTCTTGTGCACACCAGCATCAGTGGCTATCTAATAGGCTTCATGGATTCAATCTCTAAAAGCAGACTTGGCGTGTAAAACTTAGCCGAAATGGTATCTCATTATATATTTGGAAGACTAATATGTGCGCTCTCTCAAGGTTTGGTCTACCGTTTGTACTGTACATGGAACGTACTGTGACTTGGGATGCACTACAGAAGGAGATCCTGGAGAAAATGCGTCACCTGCTAAGGCCAGGAGTTTACATTCAGGTTGGTCACCAGTCCAAATGACAATTTCATTGTCTTCATTGGAAATAAGAATGCCATTCTGCTTCTCAACATATGCTCATGGGACCACCTGCAGTCAAGGGGTGGGATGCAAACTGTTGACTGACAAGTGATTGTCTGTCTGTAGGTGGGGCCATTCAGCCTTCGGGTGGTTGGTGTTGTCGGGATCACCTATCTTCTACCCCAAGACGAGCAGCCTCTTTGCCACCCCACAGTGGAAAGGTCAGCCATCTCGCTTGCTTTCTAGATTTCCTTCCAGCCCCGACAGTCTGTTATTCTATACAGTTCATTGATTTTCCTTATCAAATTTCATGCAAGGCGCCCTCCCGTTGCAGGTTGTTTACGCTCAACCGATCTTAATCCTCAAGCCACACACGCATGCCCTGTGAGATGGGCGCATTCCCTATTCACACTGTTCAGCAGCATGCTACAACATGCTTTTCCGTATTTATTCCCCTTGGTTTCCTGCTCAACGTGTTTGGTTCATACCCTAGCTGTTGAACCTATTTGTCTCGGAGTAGAGAATAACGTGCTGCCTTCCAATGTGAAATATCACTTAATGCAGTATACAATGTGTGAATCGCAATAATAATTTGAAAAACCCCATCGAGGAACAAAAGTCCATTCAATTGTTCGATGATATGTTAGTTAATAGTGGTCAATGTTTTTATTTTTTATTTTATTTATTTTTTATCAGAAAAAAAATAAAAAATATATTTGTGTCTCCTAACCTAATCTGCAGAGCATACAAGTCCTGCGGACAGGGCGGACCTCCACATGTCAAGATAGTGGTGGAGTGGGACAAAGAGACCAAGGACTAGTGAGTGTAGCCGAAGGAGGATTGTTTGTGCATTTTGTCTCTCTTTGATGAACCGTGTGTGTCTAGAGTGCAGTGAGATCTGCTGGGACATTCAGAACCATGGCAGATGCACAGAAACAGTTCACACTCAGCAGAATAGGAACAGGGTAAAGAAGAGCCCTTTCATGTTTGTTTTGTTTTTGTTTTTTACCTCAAGGAGTTGGTCTGCGTTCTTATAATACGACATGGGCCAAAATATTACAGCTAGGAAGAGAGAATGGCTCAGGATGTCAATCATCCGTATGTAAACATTTTTGTTTGGAAAAAGGAGTTTATCAAAAGGCCCAACACACAACTTCAGAATATGCCTCCTGCCAACCTTACAGTTGACATCTTACCGAACGTCTCTTTCTCTAAATTCACACACAGGTTTTTAAAATGCATAGATAAGACTGATTCTACAATGCTAAAAAAACCTATACAGGGAAAAAAAGGACCTCACATGACAGGACTGTCGATTTTTTTTCTTTTCTTCCTGTGGAAGTCTTGACTGTGATCCCTTTTGTCTGCAGTCTGTTTGGCCACACTGAAGAGGAGTACATCCCTGATGCAGAGAGTGTTTATCTGCACAGAGAACAGCATCACCAGCCCCAGGCTTGCACTCTCGCCCAGTGCTTCCAGCTTTACACCAAAGAGGAACAGGTAATGCCACTGTAACGTTGTGTCGCTAAAAGGATACAGACGCTTAGCTTGACATGATTGGGCTGAGAGGTTGAAAGCGACAGTTTGCTCTTTCCCACCCACTGGCTTGTCGATTGTTTCTGGATATCAAATGGACTGTCACTTTCTGAGATGGCTGGAAATTATATTCCTTATGCTGTCTTCGGAAAAAGAGAAACATGTCATTACTACTACTATTAGAACTCTGGAAAGAGACCAGCACAAATGTGAATGTAGTACTCTGTAATTAGCTCAGGCAGTTGTTGGTCAGTCACAGAGCTGCGTTGAGCCAGTCTGGTCTCAGAAATGTGAGTACTGAGAGAGACAGAGACAGACAGAGACAGACAGAGACAGACAGAGACAGACAGAGACAGACAGAGACAGACAGAGACAGACAGAGACAGAGACAGACACAGACAGACAGAGACGAAAGAAGAAGAGAGAAATCCTCCCCCGTGTGTGATGCTGATTCAAAAGCAATGCTGCGGGAGCTTCTCCTTGATGCTGCTGCCTGGTTTGTGTTTGTGTTCCAGTTGGCCCCGGACGATGCCTGGCGCTGTCCCCACTGCAAGCAGCTGCAGCAGGGCCGCATCAAGCTCAGCCTGTGGACCTTGCCGGATGTGCTCATACTGCACCTCAAGAGGTTCCGCCAGGTACTGCACCCAGAAACGGCGCCAGTGTTGTTCGAATGTTTCCCCTGCTTGGACCCTCCCTGTCTTCTTGACTCGAGTGGGTAAGGCTCGTTTCGTGCTGACCCGTGTGCTCTCGTCTGCAGGAGGCAGACCGGAGGGTGAAGATGCAGAACATGGTGAGGTTCCCGTTGCTGGGGATGGACATGGCGCCCCACATGGTCAAGAGGAGCCAGAGCAGCTGGAGCCTACCTTCCCACTGGTCGCCGTGGAGACGACCTTACGGCCTGGGACGCAACCCGGACGACTACTTGTATGACCTGTACGCCGTCTGCAACCACCACGGAAACATGCAGGGCGGCCACTACACAGGTAAAGCGGGTTGACAGCAGAATGGGTTGGGTCCCGTTTTCCCGCACTTGGTTTGCCTTGAAAAAGCCTCCCTTCCCGGTTGCTGGTTCGATTTCCGGCTGTGCAAAATACCGTTGTGTCCTTGGGCAAGGCACTTCACCCTACTTGCTTCAGGCGAATGTCCCTGTACTTACTGTAAGTCGCTGTGGATAAGAGCGTCTGCTAAATGACTACATGTAAATGTTCCCTTTTCCCTGCTCCGACAGCTTACTGTAAGAATTCCATCGACGGGCAGTGGTACTGCTTTGACGACAGTGAGGTCCAGCCCGTAGCGGATGATGACGTCTGCCAGCAGACGGCCTACATCCTGTTTTATCAACGGAGGACCACCATCCCTTCCTGGTCAGCCAACAGCTCTGTCGCTGGTGAGGGGGACACACTTTTGTGGACTGCGCAGGACAAAGGAAACAGCTCTCTAAAAGATGTCTGTCTGGGAGGGATGTTGTGTGAGGGCTGTTGTGTCTGTCTGTTTCAGGCTCTACCAGCTCGTCTCTCTGTGACCACTGGATCAACAGGCTGCCGGGTAGCAGGCCTGCCAGCCTGGCGTCAGGGGCCTCCTCCAGACGCACTTCTCTGGCCTCGCTGGCCGAGTCAGGGGAGTTTCTGGGGGACCGTATGGAAGACGATGGTGAGAGACGTGTTGGAACCCTGCCTTATTCACCCCTGTCGTCCTCTCTCTCTCTCCCCCCTCCCCCCGTCATTCATGTCTGGCCTTTCCCTGAACCAGTGCCGTGCTCGGTCAAGACATGAATACTCAAACCCGTTATCTGAGTTTTGATGTGACCCTTTGTGTCTTCCTTTCGCAGGAGGATTCTCGACCCGCCCCTTCGTGAGGAGCATTCAACGCCAGAGCCTGTCCTCCAGATCGTCCGTGGCCAGCCCGCTGTCCTTCACCGAGAACGGGATGAAGCCCTCGTGGTCCCTCTCCGCCAAGCTCCAGATGCGCTCCAACTCCCCTTCCCGCTTCTCTCTGGACTCCCGCTCCTCTCCCCCACTGGAGAGGATTGGCGAGGCCTGCGACGACAAGGTGTCCACCTCCTGTTTCGGTAGCTACAGCAGGCACGAGCGTTACTTTGGTAGCAAGGCGCCCCTGGCTATGATGGAGGGCAACGGCAGCGATCTGGATGGCGGGAAGAGGTTCCTAGATGAGGTCTACTGCAGGGCCCCCACGCCAGCGGACAACAACAACCAGATCTCAGCCCTGGACCAAAACACACAAGCCACCGCCACCAAGGAGCAGAAACGAAAGAGCAGCATCGGAGGATTCTCCTCCAAGTCGGAAACGACCGGGTCGAAAAAGAACTCCGGCAAAGCCGAGCAAGAAAAAACCTCCAAGAAACGCCAGTGTGCATCGGCGACGCCCAAATCCTCCATCTCCCAATCGTCTTCCAGCCCTCAAGTGAGGGGCCTAAGAGGGATCACCTCTAAAGACAAAAGTGCCAATGCGAAGACCAGCAATGCAACTCCTACCGGGACCCCTTCCAAAAAGAAAGAGTCTTCCCCTGGGCCAGTGGCAGGTACAGCCGGCACCCCGCAGCGGAAACAACGCATCTCCTCAACGCCCCAGTCTTCCGCGTCGCCCTCCCCCACGGCGAAGAAGACTTCCGGCAGCACTGAGACTTGCTCCTCCTCCTCCGGCAGCAGGAAGAGACTGGTGGAGAGGAGTTACAGCAGGGACTCGTTTGGGCTCAACAGCCCCCTGGTCGACAAGCCCCGGGGCTGCTCCGCCTCGCGGGCCCCCCTGCCCAGGAGTGGGGACAGCAGCCGGACCGACAGGAGGCCCTTGAGGAGCTCCAGCAGCATCTCGTCCATCACCAGCCTCCGCTCGCCCAGCGTGTCCTCCAGAGACCTGCGTCGTAGCAGCAAGTCCGAAGACAAGGGCCTGTCCTTCTTCAAGAATGCCCTGCGGCAGAGGGAAAGCCGGCGCTCGGCCGATTTGGGGAAAGCCACCATCCTGTCCAAGAAGGCCTCAGAGAGGACAGCCAGGCTGAGCAGCCAGACTCTGAACAATGGGGGCGACGGCGGAGAGGGGGCAGACGGCGTCTCACTCCAGGCCTGCACTGAGCCTCATCTGGGTGAGCTGGCTCCGGAGGGAAGGGTGTCCTCGAAGCCCTCTGTCAGACACTCACTTTTACCTGTAGGCAAATCCAAGTCTTCCACTTCTGAAACTAGTCTTAAATCTCCTACTAATGGGAAAAAGCCTCTTGAAAGGATGGCATCTTCCAGAAAGCTGTCTTCCAGCATGCAATCTTCTGCACGCCCAACACAGAAGCCTCAATAATATATCAACAGTAGTTTCATTTTTTAGGTAATGCAGCTATGTTATTTTATGTGCCTAAGATATACATAAATATGAATTTATATATATAGAAAGAGAGTATAAAGTATATACCTGTATTTTCTTTTAAGAATCACAATGTAATTTATCAAAAGCGCCTTTCAGTCCTATCATGGAACCAAATCATTTGCCTTTGGCAAAGTACAAGTTCACTACTGTACGCTAAACTGAATAGGAATGTTTTAAGTGAGCACTTTGTATATTTTAAACATCCTTTCCCACTACATAGCTATAAAGTACCCTAATTGTCAAAAGACTTAAGTAATATAATGTGTTATAGTGTTTATACATAAGACATCCCATTTATCTAGTTCAATGAGCTTGGGGTGACAAACTACACTCATCTTTGATCTTTGGAAGGAGTTCTGAAAGAAGTGACTCCTTCTCTACACCTGGTGCTGTACCGTGGGGCAGTGCTGTTCTCTGCACTGACGTCATTCAAATGCTGAGGTTCCCAAGTATGACCACATTTCGTGAACACTTTTGAACATCTTGGTAGCATTTAGTTGCATAAGCTGTGGTACCTCATCTGAGGCGATTGTGTCTGTCATTTTTGAAATAACAGGCTGCCATAGATGCAATCACAATGGCTTCCTTCAGTTGGGAATATGTACATTTGTGCTTTTTGCCTTTAGTTGATTGTAAGACAGTGACGTGACAATCTTTATAGTTCATACTTCTAGAATTTCAGGTGGCAAGATCAGCATTGGGATTTCCTTATGTTGCCTATCTAAGGGTAAAACTCGTTGCAGAATCCAGAATCCTTTTTTTGTGCGGTGATAGTGATGGCTAGAAGAGTGAACATAATTGCAACTTTAATCGCCACCCCGATGTTGTGCTACCTTATCTTTTAAAGTTGTTTTCGGTTGCAATAGCCTTGAACTCACCAAATTTGCCCATATCTAGTTTGGATTGATCCAAGCCTGCAAGTGCAATACTTTGTTCATGTCACTGCAACCCCATCCGAGTTTGTGGAGGGAATGTATTGCATATGCTTCTCACAAATGTCAAACCAGATTCGCCAGCCAAGTTGGGGAATTGGATAGATGTTGGATAGATGTCTATCCAACAGGTCCCAGGTTTATTCCAGGTTCAGGTCACTCTTGGGATGGCTTCAAATCAATTTATGCCTCTACCACCCGACAGCTTGATCATTCTTTTGTCAGATTGGGGTGTCACCGCATGCCCCGTCACCCCCCAAAAATGACATTATCCTATAGTTTAATTGGCTTGCTAATGAAAAACATCCAAAATGCTGAATATTTCTGCGCACACTGCAATTTCTCTTAGCTGCACAAAATGTAAACAAACTACGTTGGCACATAAGTACCCATATAAATGAAGGACAGTGTTGTCAGGGCAATAATGCAGAGAGGCTCATAAGTATTTCTGTCTTAAAAGACATCATGGAACACTTGTCTGTTCTAGCATTAATTGGCTTCTACCAAAAGCCAGACTGCTGACGACTTCACTGCCTGTAGCTACATTCCATCTTGCATATTCAAAACTGGTCACACGTTCATTATGACATTTGGGTCAAAGCAAGAATTCTGGTGTGAGAGGCTTTGGGGAGGTTAGCAATACTCTTAATAATCTGTCACTTTTAATTGTTGCTGCTGGCAACAATTTGTCATTAAGTGTTCTGCTATGACTATGGAAATAGTTTGGATCTAGCTGTGGCAGTGTCACGAAATGGCCCTTCTGCTGCAAAAGACTCAAACTCCTAGGTTTTGTACTCTTGAGTTTAATCTTTGTTTTAAAGTCAACGTCCGTGAATGGGCAGTTGAGTTACCCTGTGACCACGTAATGCTGAGTTGACACCATTCTGCTGTTCCATGCTTGCAAGGCAGAACCTTTCTCGAGCCCTGAAAGGTTAAATGGTGCATATTCCTTTTCACGAGACCATTATGAAAGCTGCAGCTTCTTTTCACCTTTTTGTTTGAAGTAGATGCCACTGTGATGCCAAGCCGTGGAATTCCATAAAAAGACGTATGGAAAGCAGTTTTGCATGATGACACAAAAGCATGCATGTCTTAAACTATGCAAGAGACTGTTGCTATGCCCTCTACAGAACAATTTACGCTTTTTGTTTTCCAAATGTCAGTTGTAGAGAGCATAGCTCATGACTTCCATTGCTTTATTTGCACTCAAAAAACATGAGGGTTATCATCACTTTTAAAATGGCTAATGTTAGAATGTCAATGCTTAAACATTTTTTCATGTGTGTGTATATATAATATTTTTTCCCTAAGGAGCTGTCTTTATGTAATTTCTTGTTCCATGTTTGATTTGTTTATAGGTTATCCTGGTGTTAAAGCCGTTTTTGTTCTAGGTGCTTCAACTGCAATGTCACTCGTTAAAGAGTGACTTGTATTCCCCTTGCCATCACTAGCAAGGACACAAACACTATGGATGCAACTGTGTCCCCTTTCCCATTTCAGATAGTGTGTTTTACATACATAGGTCATTCCCATACTTTGGTCTCGCTTTAATTATACAAGTATTACAACTGGAAACAAAAGACAATGTAAAGCTAGCTAGGTCATGAATGTCACTAATAGTAATCAATTGGAGTATAATCCTCCTTTTAAGAACTTTACTGGTGCCATCAGGAAGAACAACTTGTCATGTATTTTATTAGTGCATTAAACAGATCTAATATATTCAGGAAATGTAACTAGATATTCATAACTAGTCCTTAGACTTTGTATTAGGTAAATCAGTCTTGAATAGTGTGATAGACGAGTACAACACCCTTAATTTTTCAGTCCTTGATTCACTCTAGACTGGAACTCATAATACATTGTGGATGTTTATCTGTTCAAACAATGTCATTCTGGAAGCTTGTTCAACAGGAGCAAATGAAATAATTGCGCAAAATGAGACTACGTCAAAGCTTTTTATGTTAATTTATTTGTGTGTTTTATTAATGATGTGCAAGCACTTTCAATATGCATTTCTTTTCATATATCATATTTTACAATTTCTTTTTTATAATAGATTTCTTTGAAAGAAGCAAACATTTATAAACATTGTTGGTTTACCAATGCAAGAACAAAAATGTATGGAAAAATTAAAACAGGTATAAAATGTAATTGTTTGTCTGTAACCTCTGTGTCCTCACTGTTTACAATAGCTCACTGTACTCGGCGTATGCATGTACCATTAACTATTAACCACTGGAGGGAGCTCTTCTCCTTTGACTCTCAGTTTGCACTTGGTATCCAATTGCTCGTCGTTCTGCCATACATTGAGTTTTAACCTGTTGATATTTAAGTTAATCCATTGAAAAGGTTAATCATAGTGCCAAAACCATTATTTTTCTTGGAAAAGCATCAAAAAACCTTTCCCCTCCAGTAAGTGTCAAGTGCAACATGACAAGTGGTATTGTTCTGAACTAAGAAAAAATGGCAGCAAAGCAGCTGTAAGATTAACCTGCCTGAGGGTTTCACTGAAGTTGGTTTTGAGCCACATATAAAAGCTTGTCTGCTCATTGAATCACAGGCTGTGCTGTTGCTCCTACTCAACGCTGTCAACAGATCTATTACATTGCCTGCATGAGACCCATTTACAAGTGTTTTTTTGATCACAAGAAAAGTAATATTCCTGTAAATATCTACTTCCCTCCCCCTGCAATTATACATTTACATTTATGCATTTAGCAGACGCTTTTATCCAAAGCGACTTCCAAGAAAGAGCTTTACAAAAGAGCATAGGTCACTGATCATAACAACGAGGTAGTCCCAAACATTGCAAGCAGCCAAAACATGAAGCATACATTGTGAAAAAACTGAACAAGTGCCAAAGGGAAGACCCATAAGAGCATGCAGTTATACAAGTTACAAATTAAAACAACATGAACCACAAAAAGTGCAGGACTGTACCTGTAGAAGAACAATCAGCAGTAAAATATTTCACAGCGAGTACAAGACTTAACTTTGTTAAAACTAACCTAGAGCAACAAGTCACTCAATAAGAGTCATTGTGATCCTGGAGGAAACTAACATCAGGTCCAGCCAAGCATTCCTAAGTGCCATTGTACTCCCGGAACAAGTGAGTCTTGAGCCTTTTCTTGAAGGTGGGGAGACAGTCAGTGTCCCTGATGGAGGTGGGGAGCTGGTTCCACCATTGGGGGGCCAGGCAGGAGAAGAGCTTGTGTTGGGACCGGGCGGTCTTGAGTGGTGGGACCATCTATCGATCTACAAGACCGGGAGACCGCAGCAATGTGGGCCGTGAGGGAGAGCTCGTCATCCATGGTAACCCCAAGGTTCCTGGCAGAGGATGAAGGGGTCACCGTCGCAGATCCCAGGGTGATTGACAGATCGTGGGAGATGGAGGGTTTAGCTGGGATGATGAGAAGTTCTGTTTAGTGAGGTTCAGCTGGAGGTGGTGCTCGGTCATCCAGGCGGAGATGTCTGTGAGGCAGGCCTCAATCCTAGCTGAGATCCCCAGATCAGTCGGAACGACATGTACAGCTGCGTGTTGTCAGCGTAGCAGTGGTAGGAGAAGCCATGGGAGGTGATGATTGGTCCAAGTGAGGTGGTGTACAGAGAGAAGAGGAGGGGTCCAAGGACAGAGCCTTGTGGGACATCAGTGGAGAGCTGGCGAGGGCCTGATAGTTTGCCTCCCCAGGAGACCTGGTAGGATCTTCCCAACAGGTAGGATGAGATCCACTGGAGTGCAGTACCAGTGATGCCCATCTCAGAAAGTCTGGAGAGCAGGATCTGGTGGTTAACCGAATCAAACGCTGCAGAAAGGTCCAGCAGAATGATGACGGATGACCTGGAAGCCGCTCTGGCAGACTGGAGGGCAGTGGTGACTGAAATAAGGGCAGTCTCTGTGGAGTCTTGAAGCCTGATTGGTTGGGGTCAAGCAGGTTGTTCTGAGAGAGAAAGTTAGACAGTTGGTTAGATACAGCACCTTCAATTGTTTTTGAAAAGAAAGGTAGCAGTAAACCAACAAGCAATTATAGATTTAGTTGGTATTGGATGAGTGTAAGAGAAATCAATGGCCCAGACTTTTCGTGCTGCAGATACAGATAGATGAGCTGTGATGCACGAGCCCTTAGCAGCTCACTACCACCGTAGATTCATACTGCAGGGTTTTTTCATGAAATGCTTAGGTGTCAGGGCCTGAAGGATGTGAGTTGTCAGTGTCGGCGTGTCTGATTTTTACATCTCAAAATGGTGCTTGCTTCTCACCACAGGGTAACCAGGGTTTTAATGGAGCGAACGAGATATGTTAGTGACATTACAGGGATCGTTGTGTGCTTTCAATGGGAAGATTTCATTTAAACGTTGTCGAATGCATATCATTATGAGTTGTGTTTGCTTATAAATCTTGTTTGTGCATTGGCAATTTCAGGTGTTCCAATCCTCATCATGGGTTAGGGTAGGGTGCAGAAATGCTTTGCTTGTAACCCCAGTTTTGAAAAACTTGCTAACTTCAACCCATTATGTGGCTTTTTTCTGTTATTCATCCTAGATGCGCTGTGGTTTCATTTTTTCCTTATGAAAGAAATTGTGGGGATTGATGTTCCTGTACAGTTGAAGGTGGTTTAACTGCTCTGGCTGGATTGCAGTGATCTGTGTGCGATGGGAACAACTTCCACTAATGTTCCATCCAATCGAAATAAAACAATAATCTAGTCTAATCATGACTGGGACTTAAAATGGATGTCATGCTGGGTTTTACTTCCAAGGGTAGACCATCATTGAAACAGAACAATGAGTTGAATATTGATCAATAAAGACCTCCCCTGTGTGCATGTTGCCCTCTAGCTAGGATTGCTGGAAGAATTATGACCCACTAGTTGCATTAGCATTTTGACCCAACAAAAACCAACAAGCATGCCAAGCATGGTTGCCAAAGTTTAGCTGGAAGCAAACTTATGTGGTTAAGCAAACCTCCTGGTTTGTCTATGTGTTTTCTCACTGCCCCCATGTCCTACTGGGCTCTAAACTGGGACAGACGTTCAACCTGTGGCCTGGCTCATGTCCAGAGGACAAGTCATTTAAAATGTCCCACTTTGCAGAGGATGCCATTTTAACCTCATTCCCCATGTTTCGAAACAGAGTCTAACCACTGTCCTCCTCTTCACACTCAATAATATCCGTCTCCCACGGCAGAGCGAGTTACTTAAGTAATTCACCTGTGGTTTTATCTCCTTGGTCCCCTCTCCTGACTGTGCACTGGTGAGTGCGGGAACTTTGTAAGAAAATCGATAGTAATTGATTCTTGAAAACCGAAGGGAAAAGGGTTGGAATTCATCGGAAGAGCTCAGGGAAGACAATGACAGAGAGCTGGTGGTGGAGAAGTGCAGGACCCTGAGTTAAATATGCATGTGGCTGCACAGCTAAAGGTCACCAGCATGAACCTGTCTGTTGCAACAGATTATTAAAGAGGGTCACATCATTGGTTTCACAGTTACTGAGGGACCAAAGAGATCAGCAGTGAGCAGTGTTGTTTAATTGCCCTTGTTGGGGATAAGAAGTGGGATAGAGATAGTTTTCAGGGGTTGTTTATCCTAAATAGAAGGCCTTCCCTAGCAGGCCAAGAGCTCAGACAGGGTAATTCTGATAACAGCTTTAAAGAGGCCATTTTCTGACAAAGATGTATGATTCTGAATGTCGTGCATCGTGTTGTGTAAGCAACAGTGCACTGAAAACGGTTCTGTTATCTCCCTCATCCTTGCCTCTCCACATCGCTACACCGGTGCAGCTCATTGCTAGTTACAGCAATCTGTCACATTCATGTCAAAATCTTCTTGGCATCTCCTCCCTTACATTCTCACAATGCTTGTTTGTTCGTCTCTCTTTTCCAAGACCAGTCAATCAAGCTTCACAGGGTGATGTTCAGAGCAAGATAGCAACAGACACTCCCCATTGCTGGAGCCACTATATAGTAGGAGAACTGTTTGATTTCATTTGCCGGATTCCTCTGCTGTGACGGGGTCCGACGGGTCAACGCAGCTGACAGCCCAAAGATTGATGGGGAAGATCCTCCCTGCTTGCTCGAACTTCCCAGGTGGAAAAGTGTTGGACAACATGAGCAGTGAGCCAAAGCCCCCATAAGGGAGTGTGTGTGTGGGGGGGGGGGGGGTTAGGGGGGCTGCAGCCAGTCAATTCCCCATGGTCTATGTGGTCCCTTGGCTGATAGCCACGTGACACCCCTCATCATGACCAATAAATGGTACTTCGCATGGCCAGGGCAGCAACAAAGCACCTGTGGACCCTTTCAGCATCCTTAAACCTGGATAACAGCTGAACCCTGAACAAAATAAGCATGGTGGGAAAATGTGTGTTTTGCTTCTTTTCATTGTTGATTTTGATTGTACCCTGATATAATTCCTGTCTCTTGCCTACACATATTTTTCCAGGCAAAGTGAAATACACAAAACATGACTTGCACAAACAGAATTATGCTCTATTACTGATTCCTATCGGAAATCTCTAAACCGATTTTAAAATAGATGTTCAGTTGCATGAACAGGTGATAATGCTGCTTTTTCTTTTGAAAACACCTACCAAAATAAAATGGTGATAATGGTTATTATCATGTTCTTGTTCATCTTATTATATTGTGTATTGGGTGTAATATATAGCTTTATGTAAAGATCATCCATGATCAAAGACAACTTCTTCGGTCCTTAATTCAATTCTTGACCACTGTGTCATGAATCACACAGTGGGTCTGTGGCGTCTTCCACTATCACCAACACCAACTAGATACATAGCTCACTGTTCTGCATTTGCCCACTGCAAGAAAGGAGTGTCCGCCCCTGCGTAGGTTGTGCAGAATTGCTAAGTGTCATCAGCCAGGTGTCATGACCCATAGGTAATCTCAGCAGATGCAGATCTCCACAGATAGCGGAGACAATGTGCTTTCAATTAGTCAGTTATCATGTACCCCGGTTGTGGAAGATGCTTCTGCTGAAAACTGCCTGTCAAACAATGGCGGTCAACACCTGTTTGTGCAATTTGTTTTTGAAAATGGCATGTAAATAGTTTCAATGTAACAACATTCAAAACTGGTGTTGATTCATTTTTAGATTATGAGGGGGATTCCTATTTATCCTATAACCTAGGGCCCTTTGTAATTTTAGTATTTTAGGCAGGTTCATGAAAGGTTTTAAATTCAAGAGAATAGCTACATGTTCAATTTTAAGCAGAACACTGTAATCTGCATTCAGGTAATGAGGCATGATAAACAGAATCCGGTCGATGACAAAACATTTTTTTGTGAAATATTTAGTTACATCAGTGAGTGAGAACATTACTAGAACATTAAAATGTGTAAAGCATGAAGCTGCCTTAGCACCCTCACAAATCCTCTTCATCATGATACATTGATTCATAAGAACAGCAACTAATACGGATATGAAGCCAGATGCCCTTGGCTGTTTAACCATTATTTATTGATGAATGGATGTATTTCTACTGTTGTAATATATCTTTGGACTTTGGAGAGTGAGCTGATTTGTCTGAAATTCTTTGTGTCTTTATTATCACCTGTACCACATTTTAATGTACCACTAAATCAAGTTCTGCTCCTGTAGTTTTGCTGTGACCATTGTCGCTAGCAAGCAAATTCTTCTGAACATAAAAAAACTGAATTAGATTTTGGGTGAACAGTTTCACCAGTGAATGCACAATAACTAGAATCTTTATTTATATATATTTTACCTATCAACTAAAATGTTACAGAGCCAGTATTTTACAGCCCAACAATCCAAAACGATATTTGTTTTACAGTACTGTGGCTCCAGTTCATGAACCCAGTATAATCCAGACACCTGCAAGAGAAGGCACACATCTCCATCAGGATGAGGGGACAGTAGGAAGATGTTCAGGTCTAGGGACCAACCTCCTTAAACGGAGGCACTCAAAATGCAAATGGTTCCACACTCCTTGTTAATGACCCAGTCGTAAATGTTAACTCCTCCTCACACATTTGCATCATAAACATAACCTACAGCAGTCTAAGGGAGTAAATTGGTGCTGTAATAGATTTGTCAGTGAGAGGACTTTCTCATGACTTTTATTAAGATGCAGATGCTGGCTTGCAGCAGAACAACAAATAATACATTTGTCATAAATTGTGACACAAACACGCTTACACTTATATATTGAACACTGTCAGAGCTTAATCAGTCAAGGAATCATTAGGTCCCTTATGTGTTAGACCCTCTTTTAGATTTCTTTTGGATTCCATACCACCATTCCATTTTATACTGTGCATGTCAGGTTTGGAGAGCAATGATATGTATTAAAGCCTTTTCAAAGCTGTATTCTCCATAAAGGTCAAGCATTTTTTGCAGTTTTCCTGTCTTTATCGGTTGTTGTGGATACTGCAGTGCATCAACCTGAGGATAGCTAATTTGGGGGGAATGGGTTGAGCAGTGTCTGCCAATGAATGGCACAGTTAACATTAATAATACCATTATTTTCATCAGCTTCTAATGGTCTTGTCGCATGTCCATGACAAGTTAGAGAAGTCTTCCTCCCTCCATTAATCAACACTATGGAGAGTCTCTATCACTACCTCCAGACTCTGCTCTGCTCCTTTAGCTCACACCAGCGTGAATAATAATGAACTCAACCGAATGAATTATAGATGATGTCATACTCAGAGGAATATTGTTAGTGCTTTATTACATGGTACATTATGGTAGCTATTTACACTTTAAACTCTTTGATTAGATTAGATATAACTTTATTCATCCCAGAAGGAAAGTTAAGATGTCACAGCAGCCCTAAAAGATATACGTCAAGGGGTCAACATAAAAAATGCAAAATATATGCACAGTAATAATACAAGTATTCACAGTAGTATTATAAGTAACACTATAATAATACAAAAAACACAGTAATAATACAAATAATGCAACAAGTATAATACAGCAATAATCCACAGTAAAACTATACACAATAATACAGAGTAATGATACAAGTACTGTAGTAATACAAGTTTACACATTAATTGTACTAGTATACACAGTAAACAGTCCCTTTACAGATTGCCTAGAAATATAATGTGGAGGAATAACAGGCCACATTTCAGAGCCAATCAACTCAGCCAACTCGAATCTGTTGTTATGTTGACCACTCATGCTGCTCATTCTTGTTCTTATTCGTATTTTTGTATATATTTAATTTTTTATTCAAATTTGTATTCTTAGATTGTTTAGTTCTTAGGAATAGTTCAGCTTTTGTACCTATACTCAATTTAAGATTTGTATATGTTTAGTGTTTGCACCTCCCTGCCATAGTAAATTCCTTGTTTGGATAACATACATGGCGAATAAACCGAATTCTGATTCTGATTCTGTAGTGTTGTTTTTGTGTTGTTTGTCTTCTCCTTTGACAGGAAGTCACATTCCCGTCTCTTTCATAGTCCTGAACAATGTTAATTTGCCACTGGGGATGGGTGTACAGATCAAGAGGTTGTACTTCAAAGGCCCCACGTTGTTGCCTTTGATAAAAGTATCTGCTAAATGAACCCCTTGTTACTATTAGTAAAATATTGACAGCCATTAATCAATTACGACCCCACTTTCTTTTTACCAGATCACTGCAATTGGAATTCTTAATGTTGAGTGTTGATAATAAAAATAGTAAGCCATCAAAAATATTCACACTAGCAAAACCTTGTACATGACCAATGCCTGACATATCTTTGGGGCAAGCTGTTGAAATCTACCTGTATTATTATAAGTTAGAAGAATCACATCAATGAATAAAATATCAGACTGCAATATGTAAACTCTAAAATCCTACAGCAACTCAGAAGATTCTAAAGTTCTTCTTTTCATGTATTTTAATTGGTAGTAAAAATACAGACAGAAAGTGAGCAACTTGATGTGCAATACAGACACAATTTACAGCAATTACACAAGGCTGGATTCCAGCAGGCTCCTCCAGCGCCTCTTTTATTTTCATACAGGATCCAGTGACAGTAATGAATCATAGTTAAGACTATACTGCAGTGTAAGCTTGCAGTTTATTAAACAGTCAGCAGCTCATTGCTTTTGATCCCCCAGAGTGTCATTGTAATAGATTACAGCTAGACAGGCTGATGTTTCCCCAAACCATCCTTTCCCTTTTCCCACCACCTTTAAAACTTCATACCCCCGCACAGGAGGCCATGGTGGATAAACAGACACACAAACGGGCCCTGGAGCAGGCCTGGGCTTTGCAGTGTGGATGTTGTGACCTTGACTTGTGTTTTCCCCTGAGTGTTCAAGCTCTGTGGCTGAAGGGAGGAATTTAATCACCATGTTCTCTAGTCTCTTGGACAGGTTTTCTTTGACTTTGAGAAGAAGGACAAGGGGTCCAACAGAAGAAGAGGATCTCACATGTGCCTAATTATCGCCTATTTTGAGCTTTATGGACTATGCTGGACTCACGTCCATCTGGTTTTCAGATTGGTGACCAAGATAGAAACGCATGTTTGATTACTGAGAGCACTACTTTACAATCAATACACATACAGTACCAGCTTGATGAATCTGGCTGTGCTATTTATTGACAGCTTCTTGAACTTGGTAGGAGGCAGAGACTTGTAAACACAGTTGTCGACCGGCAAAGGTATACACAACATGTCCGACAAACATAAAAAGCAACTTGCCTTACCAACCTGCATCGCGAACAGGAGGCACCTGCATCATGTAACAAGTCAGCTGCCTCTTCCTCACACTTGCCTCGCTTACGTTTTTTTCTCTAACAACACTCCCTGTGGTCATGTTGCACAAGAGGAAATAATCGGGCTGAACAGGTTCATGCTGAGCCCCTGGCTAATACACTCAGGAGTCCTTTCTTTAGGTTGGAGAGAGAGGTAAAGTGCAGGGCAGTTTGCCATTACTGAGTTAAGAGAATCAAATGACCAGCCTGCTACATTTTTGCTGCATAATATTAGCTTTCATTATGGCTATGTGCTGCAGTGTGGCTCACTCTAATGTGTTGTGAAGTCAGCTGTTTGTGATGCACGGTAATCTTCTCCCGCCACATTGAAGATTATTCACAGTGGCTATTGGAGCCAGCTTTGATGTTGAAGATTCGTATATTGGTCCTTAGTATAAAGTATGGAATATGGCCGGACTGTCAATCCAATGACTGCTGGGCTCAGCATCAGTGGATGTGAGTGCAGTCAACAAGATGATGCTCTAACTGAGACAGAGCACCTCTGGGCTCCTGTTCCTGCTGCCTGTAACTTCCATAGAGGTCCACACATTTGCTAGGTCTGTAATTAATTATGATTTATGGCAAGGGGTTTGTAACCAGCGAGAGGATGTTGAATGGAATCTTTTGGCTGAGGACTGGGCTGAGGTACTCTGGGTAACCCACTGTGGCTGTAGTGCTGCAGTCCCCTATTGAAAGTAATGTGTGTGTGTGTTGGTGTATGGGCATGTGTGAAAGAGTTTGTCAGTGTATATGGAGGGGTGAGGGAGGTGGGGTGGGTATGTGGATCAAGGATGTCAGGTTTTCTACAGCGACACAGTAGAAAATCTAACTCTTGCAGACAGAGGGAGCTGGACAAAGTGCATCCACAAAGCTCCTCAAAGCTTTGTCTGTGAGACATGAAGTTTCATTGGTAAGGGTAGTTTTTGAATAAAATGAACTCTCAACCCTACTCTATCCATAATAGAGTCATTAGAGTTATGGTCATAACTGTGAGATATATCTACATTAAAAAGTAGAATTTAATTTTTAAGGCACATAAGAAGCTATGACATCGCATCACAAATCACTACAATTATAGTCCAGTTTCTAAATGACCAATGTAGTGTTTGCCCAGCAATGTTTCAAACATAAAATATGCTTTGATGAGGAGTAATATAAAGCATGTGCTAGTCATGTGATGTTGTAAATAATATGTGCTGTTTGTCATCAGAATCATATGGATCAATGTGTCATGCTTGGAAAGGCGTCGCGCAAGAGGAGTAAAATCGACTTGTACCGGTGCTTAACTTTAATTGCGGCCCTTTATTGATTTAAATCAGCTACAGATCTATGACTAAAAGTCAGGCATTTATATGTTCCACAGAATGCTAATAACCTGAGGATTGTAAACACACTCAATTTACCATACAAGCCTCAGAAAGCTTCAATTGATATAGCATGAGGTGAGTGGCCCTAGTCTGGGCAAGAAAAAACATAATAGTGTCCTTACTTAACAATTTAATTTTAAGATACAGAATATGACAAAATGTAACTGACATGTTTCAGAGAAGACAAAACTGTAAACAAGACAAAACAAGATAGTTTTCCATCTTGGAAGCAAATGCAGAGCTCTGTTTCAAAAATTGAATTCTATAAACAAATCACCTTCCTGGTGCTGCACGTGATCTCTATAGTCAACAACACCAACAAGCATTACTGACAGTATCTAATGTTCTATCTTGTTCATATGTGTTCAGCCAAACAGTTTCGGTGTTAATCTTGCAAAGTTTCTGTTGCCATTTCTGTTTGGTTGTCTGTAAGATTCGCCTTTGAGTGTCTCTACATTTCCATGTACAGTATATATATTTATATATCCTGAGAATAGCTATGTTACAGCCTGCTGTGTGGAGGATTGACTAGAGGCGAAGGATACTTTTACCTTTGTAAAGACTTCTCTCTTGTTTTAGGACAGATTCATAAATGCTACCTCCTGGAACCAAAATGCCTCATCAAATAATGAACACAGCATATTTCCCCTCCTGTCAGCTGAGACCATTAGACTAGAAAACATTTGCTTTATGTGACAGAGAAGGAAAAGTGATAAGTTTGGCATATCCCCTGGGTTACTCTGTGTGTGCCGGCTGACAAGGTTTTAGGCTCAGACAGTTAACCGTTCAAGACGGAAAGAGGATAGCTCTACAACTCATCTGGACTAGGAGGCAGCTTGCAGGCAGGCAGATAGTATTTACCATTTGAAAGTAGTTATGTATTTTGGTGACCAAAAATGTGGTCCTGCCTCAATTTCATGACAAAGAAGAAGATGTGAAGGCAGAAAAACTACCAAAACAACTTTGTTGGGATCACATCCTCATCTCCAGACAACTCAGTGAAGAGGAGGTTGTTTGAAGAGATAAGGTCCCATTACTCATTACCCAATGATTGTCTGTATTCATACAGTCACTGCACCTGGATCATTTGAGTCTTCCACTGTTAAAAACAGCATTATTATCCCTCTACAGTTATTACTACAGATCCAAAAATGGATTGGACAGTATTTGTATTGGTTTATTATGTGTTGTTTTCCTTGCTTGTTAGAAGGTTTTCCTTCACATTACACGTGTTCAGTGAACCAACAGTAAATTACTATCCAGTTTGAGTGTATTGGTTTTGATATTCAGTATGAGATGAAAAGTTAACCATGGGTTGCTTCTGTTATTTATTGAAATGCTGAAGATCATCATGCTAAATAATTGAATGGACTTAGGCCAGGCTGTGAAAAAATAATTAAAAGGTGCCTCTAGTCGTTTCATCTGCCCACTGCGGCAGGAGGGATTTCTCCAGCATTATCAAAGTTTGACCACAAAATGAAATCCTGCACTTTGGCTTTTGTTTTGAAACTGCTGTAAGGAGTGTCTCTAGGTCTGTTGGACCAAGTTTAATTAAGAGCACTTATTCAGTTTGATGCCACAGTAGGTGGAGAGAGAGAAACAGAGAGAGAGAGAAGTGGAGGGCAGAGTATTATGGCAGGCACTTGCTCAAAAATCAGACCCTTTTGGTCAGAGGTTATTAGCTGATATCTTGGTTCTCAAAAAAAGGGATGTAACCCAACCACTGGAGCTGAGGATCATCAATCTACTTACCAATTTGCAGTCACCACGCCACTTTATAAATCAATAGACTGAAATGAGTCACTCTCACACATTCCCTCCAACCAGTAATTAAACATGTCTCAAAGATCTCTGTACAATAATTCTATAATTCCTGTGCATACACAAAGAGGCTCCAAATGTGCATGTTTATTCATTGTAATGGCGCAAGAGATATTACTTGGCAGCTTTCTTTTTTGAGATATGTTTTCCTATGTCTTCAACCAACTACAGTAATTGCAGAGCACATCTTAATCACTTCATTTCCTATTCATTCCATATCCCTTCATGAATAGCTAAACAAACAGACTAGTAGATCACACAGATAGATAGATGGACAAGAGGGATTGCAGCAGCTCTAGTGGCAGGATATTATATGGAATGGTTCCTTTTTGATATTGAAGTGATTCAAGCCCAATGTTAGACTTTAGAATAGCGTACATTAAATGCACATTTAATGCAAATCGTTCTTGGATGTTTGAACAATTAATGCTTGTTTGCATTTAAATATGGTCAGTAAATCATTTGTTAATAGAGATTGAAATGAAATCCAATGAAAAAAACATTGATGCATGTATACACAGAAGGTATTGTCACTCCTGTAGACACGTCTCAGTTTGGTTTGGATTCCTACAACCTACTCCTTTTATTCCTACATTATACTGTAATACATGTATTAGGTTAGGACTGTACTGTTGGCTGATGATATCATCACATTATAATGTTATACTGTTTAAAGAGTTTATAAGATATGACATACAATCATTCAAAATGTTTGCATTTTGTTTGTGAATAGTTAATTCTCCCCAAATGGTGTGGTACAGTAATGGTTGGTGAAGTATAGGTTTTCCCAGTCGAACACAACACATTTCAGTCAACCCCCCTGTGAATGCAGTCCTGCTGAAATGTGACCGAGAGGAGAGTGGGTGGTGTTGAGGACATGCTTGAGTGAGTCACAAAGCACCCCTTACACCCTTTCACCTGCGGCAGCACCAGGAACAACTTGTCTGCGGGGCATGTAATTTACTGGACTACTACCAAGTCTGAACGCATCAGTAGAGCATGACTCCTCATGGATCAGAGATGTTACAACTCAGTTCTCAACCAGCAATGTCTCTTCATCTCCTCACACTTTTGAATGGCCTTTTCCACAAACCATTGGAAAGCCATTCAATCACACTGTACTTCAAGACAACAATCAACATGTAGTCTAGCCTGTGTTAGTATAGCCTTTGTCAAAACGGGACTGGCTCTTTTGTTTTTTAGTATCCACATTTAAGAGTCAGTGTCAGGGAATATAGCAATGATTTGTTGCTGAAAAGTATAAATTTCGCAGCCTAATGATTCTGCGGCACTTAAAAAATGGCCCATGACATGCAGAGGCATAGCTGGGGATTTTGCATTACAGAAATTGACCCATGTGTCAAGGTTTAATTTCCTGGGCTTGTTTCTGTGTCAGCCTTTAATTTCAAGCGCTGAAGCATCATTGTTCAACCAGTCACACAGTGCCTGCAGGAAAATATCTGTAATTGGGTTTGACCTTTTTCTGGAATACCAAAGCAAGAAATGAAATTCTATCTGAGTTTCAAAAATGACATTTGTGAGGTGGTGGGATTTACAGTGGCACAGCTGTAACTGTGTCTCAGTGCCTGGGGTATCACATTCAGCTGTGACTGTGTCTCAGTGCCCAGGGTATCACATTCATAAACATTCATTTAGGTACCTGTATCAAACACTGCATGAGCAAAATGAGATTGCTCATTCTGTGTTCACCACATGGGCTCATAGCAAACTTCCATCGGTGTCACACACAGACACATTAGCTTGGAACTCGAAGAACACTGACTACACTAATTAGACACATAAGTTACTCTGAATTTATGGGAATCTAATTTCTGACAGGGCTTTTTACCGGCAAAATTGGAAAATACTTCCGCTGGTCAAGATAAAAGAGTATGGAGATATCAGTTTCATTACATATAATAAACCAATAGACGTGAATGTTAAAGTAAGTTAACATTATATTTATAGTGCTATTGTGCACAGCAATGGTTATAAATGCTTTAGTGTGACAGTCTTATTGCTGGTGAACTGAGTTCAGTCAGTCACTCGTGACAGATCTCACAGAAAAGTAAGCACTCTATCTACAACCTTCACTGCTATAAAATTGCACCAATACATTTTAAGTAGGTTACATTTACGTTAGGTGATATTTACCCACAAGCAGATTCCTTTGACATGAAAAAAGATCATCCATGCTACCATTGTAGCTCTCAATGTTTTTCCTCAAAAAACAAGCCTCCTGATCTTATAATGAGCCAAACTTTACAACTAACAATCATCATCATCATCCTCATCATCATCCTCATTCTCATCATCATCATTATCCTCATCATCATAATATAATCTTCGTCATTGTCACCATGATCAATATATATTAATTTTAACTTTTGGCCTTTCTGGAACCTGGGTACTGTCCAATGGACTGAACCCCCTGTGTATTTTAGAAATGGTAGTCTTGCTTAAAGGATCTTCTTGCAAACCCTTCTGGAGGATCCAAGGTCTTGGTCTTGGACTAGACACAGTTGCCCACACATTATGGCAGTGAGAGTTCACCACAGGGGGGCAACATAGTAGCCTGGTCCTAACCAGACCTTCGTACATTTCATTTGTACAGAGGGTCTGGGATATCTCCATTGACAAACGCTAACTTCCTTGAAGGCGGGTCCTCTGTTGAAGTTTAAAACTATTGGATCCGCCCAGAGCCACTCTGATTTGCCATAACCAATCGCAAGCGTTCGCCTTAGCCAACTCCTTCACCACTACTGTAACGGAGCTAGCTGCCGTAAAAATCAAACTTTTCCCAAACCCCGTGGGGAGGAAGGCCACAACATCATGGCCACCAACAAAACTCAGCAAGGAATGTTCTTGCTCCGGCTTTAACCTATATTCAGCAGCGTTGCCACAACCGCAGAATAGTTTCGCTCGCATCGTTCTCCGCCGCCATTACTGAACTTCTCAAACAAGTGCACGACATTAAGGTCATCGTTCTCAGCCACTCCCTCTGTTTGCTGATTGAACCTACAACAAATTTGTTTCTGGAAACCGACTTCAGAACCGACATACCAGACCGAGTACAGAAGCAAAATTCAAATTGAGCGGAAGTACGTAGGAGGGCAGAGCCAGGCTAGCAACATAGTGCTTTAGTGGCAAAGGGCTACAGAGGTTGGTTGGGGTTCGGGAAACGTTTCACATAATAACTCAATGTATTTATCTTTTATTGTCAATCTACAATACAGTTTAGGATTCACACCAATTATGAAGACATTGTTATACAAAAAGGGATTTTCTGTATGCCATTTTAAGCCTCAATAACAACCCCCAAAATTGTGTCCGGTATTGCTCTTGCTTCTCTTCAGCATCAAGTAACATAGCTTATCACACCTCGAATCCCAGTATTTGCTGCTCTGTCATGTGAAGTGTGCTGACAGATAAGAAAATCTACTGGACTGGTTAGGGCGTATCGGGTTTTTTTCTCTCTCATCACCAGCCACATCATCCACCAGATGTTGAACCCAACCGTGAAATAATTCCACCTCATCATGACCCTGCTGGCCCTTGGGCTCTCATGCTTGTTCAGCATCTACTTGCTGTTGACGGTATGCAAAGCAGGATGGAGGTGGGGTGTCGGGCGGTGTTGGTTGATGTCAGGGATGCTCTGTAGACACTTTGACCCAAGACAGGACGCGCACTGCATGAGGGAGTGTCTGAGCTGCTAAAAAGGTTCTCCATCACACCATTACCCCTCTCTGTAGGAACCACGAGACACTCACATCTAACAGCAGATAAAATATGACCCAACTGTTAGTTGCCGAGCCCTGTTCAAAAATATTAAACCCAGCCTGTTGCAAGTCATGCCACTTGTGCAATCAAATGTGTGAAGTGAGCGCTAATGGGAGGGTTGATGTACAGGCACTGGACCCTTGGAAGATTACAATGTCATCATCCAATCCCAACGGCAATTAATTCAGATTGTTTTTAGAGGTCTGTCTGCTATTCTTTGTCAGACATACATATTCAGTCACCTCAGATGAGTATACTTTTCATCAGACTAGATTCAACAGAAATTCAGACAAGGCTACAGGTAACTATCAATCTACTACAATCAAATATCACAGATTGTGCGTGTGTTATCCCCAACGTTGTTTCTTGAGAGGATGCAGACTTTGTAAGCAATAAAGATTAGTATACAGTTGGATTCTGCTGTGACACGTAGAAACTTTTTTAATCAAAGCTTTTGGCAAAGTTGGCTCTGGTACATTTTATCAGTCAGAGGTATACGTTAAGACTGAGATAACAGAGAGGGAGATAAAAGATCATGTCACACAAATGGCAGAAAATAAAGTAGAGAAACAAGCCCTGAGCCTCTTACAATTGTAACCCTACTGCATTTCTGAAGAATGCATTGAATACATTTATTTTACCCTTTTGCCCAAAGTAATTATGCTACACTTAAAGTATTTTAGTGATCTCCAAAAGGGCCAAGCATTGTTTGTTATTTTGTTACCATAGTGTATAATCATACAATGTGGTGAATGTTGTTCCTGGAATGGTGAGAGGCATGAAGGCTAATTAATTCCAGTGTTATTATTTGATTCACTTAAAATCCCAAATGCATAGTAACTATCAAATGAATTCAATTAATCTCATTTCAACTCAACTATTATCTATCTATCATTCCTGTTATTTTTTATTTAATGTATACCAAACCCAACCACAATCAGGATTCCAGGAGAATTGTTTATTGAATCATTAAATTAATTAACCCTTGAGGGGTGTTCGCATGATGGTGTTTGGACCCACTTCTTACTAGCCTTAACTTATTTTCTGTGAAGGACAACAGATTTTGTATGTAAAATGACACATTTCAATGACAGCACACTGCTGTTTCAATATGGCACCAAGAGCCTGTCTGTCTCCCTACTTGTACAGGTGTCTCCTGTATTTGTGTTGTTGTAAGTGTTGCATTACACAGCACTTTTGACTGCATTTTTTGATCGACTGCTATAGCTTCAGTATCTGTTAATCCTCAACAGTGACATTACAGCACAATCAAATACTTTATGGCGGGTTGTGCGATTCTTCTAAAGAATGCTCAAAGCAAGGCATGAAATAAAGAATAGTTGAACATAAATATTCTTTGATCGCCAAAGATCAATTGTCTTCAGTGATCAAAAACCACAGCTCTGGAGAGATTCACTTTGAAGCTGAAGGCACTACAGCTGAAGACTCCTATTTCAAGCATTGCTGATTCAGTGACATGTTTTAGCCAGTGCAGTGCAATGGTGTGTCCAATCCATTTCAGACTCAACAAATTCATGTATAATAGGGTTTGGTATTACTTGAGACCATTTTATATGCTTCAAATTATGTTAATTTTGAAGTAAGTAGATGTTGACCTGGCGGTGCTGATTATTTCAAACACTTGCGTAAATGTTTGGAAGTGAATACAGATTCTTGCAAAAAATATATTCCATAGTCCCCTGGGATATTATATTTGTTTTCGTGTGGATGTGGACACTTGGAGCAGGCTGGATTTTAAATTACACCATGTACATCCCAAGTGATGCTGTTTGATGATAACCTTTTTATATTCTGTCTGCTTGCAAACTGAAGAATGACAATGTCAGCATTCCAGCTTGTGACACCATGCTAAATAACTGTTCTGTCAGGTCTTATCTTTGACTGTTGGCAAGCAGGATCAGGCTTACCAAAAAGAGAAAAATCACACCCAAATGCCAGAGGAAGAATGAGGTTCACAAAAACGAATTACATAAATTAATCTCACACCTTCAACATCCAGTCATGGGAAGTTAAGACAGTATAGAAGCACTGATTGTATTTGATTCCAACTTTATTTGGATTTTATGTTAATCTGTAGTCTTCTTTAATCTTCCTGTATGTTCTCTGTGGACACTTGTCATGGCATCTTACAGTAATGCTAGTGACCTTTCCTTGATGAAACGCTCAGGGCTTTGGTCCTGACATGTTGCCATATCTTGGGAATCTTTGGTGAAGAGAGGATTCAGTCCTCTCAGTGCAGGGATGCATTTCAGACTCCTGGGTTTTCAAAAGGCCACTATCTGTCTTTAACACGTTTACCAGTCACCTCCTCTGAAGGTACACTAAAAGTGAGACTAAAAATCTAATGTTTTATTTCATGCCAATTGTTGACACTGAAGTTAACATCAAATTATTGAAATATTATATTGGATCATTTATTGGGTCTATTACTTTGTATATTTTCATCCAAAACAGTAATGAACAATGTAACTTTTCTGGTGCATTGGAAAGCATATTTACCCTTTGGAGAAAATGGTCAAGGAGGTAGATAGTTTTTGAATAATAGATGTATTGGAAATTGATAGACGATTGGGAGACAATTGACAGACGTCTTGGGTGACAGTTCAAAACTGTGGGGGTCGGGGGGGGTGGAGGTACAATCACTGGTTTGCCTCCCGAGTCGCATATTGTCTGTTTTTTCATTTTATTTTGTATTACTCAAAATGTTAACTGTACCGGTATTCTTATTTGCATATCAGATAATTAAACATTAGTAGTAAAACAAGAAACCAAAGTATATCAGAATGTGATTCCCAAACTATCATTTTGACACAGTTTTCAACTAGCAAACATACAAGATCATAAAATTCCTGAAATTCAGTGATGGCTTTTGATGTTGTGCTATCACAAGATTTACAGTGGACCCCCCTGGCCTCCCCTATGAGAATATTCTGGGGGCACCACTGGAGTGGAGATACAAAAAAAATTCTAACACTGGGCACTAGCTCTATATTATCACTGCGTTCACCTGTATAAATATATTCAATATAAACAGAAGATGTCAAAGGGTCTTGTCTCTTCTGTGTCCTTGCTATATTTTAGCAGAACATAAATAATCTACAAATATCCTACCAATATAACATGAGACTCTTGCTGCTCTGCCTGGCATGAGGAGAGTATCTACTTCAACAGCTGAATATGGGCTTCCCCTGACAGGAGAACAGCTGAGTAAGAGACTGTGTTTTTCTGTCTTTAGTAATCGTGCTTTGAAGCATCTGATATCTCTCTACCATGTAACCTTACTGCAGAAACAGAAACTTTGAAATTGCGGAACACAAAAGATAGCTATTTCAAAAGACCTCAAGTCCTAGTTATGTCAACATTTTGTTTTTGAAAAATCAACATATTTTTAGAGTTGTGAGGTGCAATGTCAGTCCTTGGTTTGATGTATTTTCAAAATATATATAACTTTAGCTGTTTTCTTTCCCAGGCAGTTCTCCCGAACATACTTACCAAATCTGTCTTTTTTATTGTGTCAATTACATGATGTGCAATTTACACAGGTCAGAACAGGGAGCTCGGCTACCACCGAGGGTTTGAAACAAGACCTCGAAGATTCACTCAGAATAAAACCACAATTATACTTCAAGGACAAGACACAGCATCTCTGTCTCTCTCTCTCTCTCTCCAACATCAATATGCTTTGGCCCTATCATATAATTTACAGGAACTTGTGATCTGGAACTAAACACAAATGTGGTTTTTACCATGAGTGGCCTTGTAGAGCAATCCTGTTGGCTCAGGTTGGTTTAGGCCAGCCACTATGTCTCTACTTGTATTGACGGCTGACCTCACACTGTGCAGCACCTGAAACACAACCACCCGTCTTCTCTATAAACTCTCCGAAGGCCTCATCTTCTAAAATTCAATAGGTTTTTGAAAAGCTTTTGAAGGGCATTCTGCACTGAATGGACATGCCCAGTTCTTTAAGTTGATGAAATTGACATGTATGTTTAGAATTATGTCACCTTGCTAGAAACCATGGGAGCCTTCTGGTCTTTGTACAATTCCATATTATACCATGGTCTGGGTGAATACTCGATTCTGATTGGCTGCAGGGGTGTCCATTATGTAAGGGATAATGCCCGACGAGGTGTCCAATGTCACCTGAAAACGGACGATGCGGAGGCGTGAACCGTCCGACGCGCAGCACATGGCCGATTATTTTGTTTAAAAAAATCTAGATTTTATTTTGGGACAATGACATGGCTCGATAGCTGGCTAGTCATGTTGTTAAACATACTGTCAAATTATAATTACTGTTAGGAGAATATGTCAACTTTGATGCGGTCATCTCACATCCATTTGCTATTCAACTCGCTCCACAGGCTGCAGTCGTACTGTAGCCTATACAGTAGGCCTATACGGCCGATACTTTTGTGAAAATCTTAATATTGATTTTGGGACAGTGACATGGCTGGTTAGCTAGCAAATCTCCTTGTCAAACATACTGTAAAATTATATTTACTGTTTGTCAACCGTACACAATGTTATTGCCTTTGAATCCTGTTAAAATAACGTTAGCTTTTGGGCTAATAGCTCAGCCAAAGTAAAGCGGGTGTAAAGCGGGTTCAATGAGCTGAGCGGACTTTAAATATCAGAGTTGGCTAACGTTGAAAAACGTTAGATTTCTATTGCAAAACGCCTCAAAACATAAATTAAAGTTTGTAAAAAAAATTGTTGGCAAGTGACCATGGTATAAGCGGGATAATGCCCCTCAAGGTGTCCAATATCACCTGGACTCCGCTGCGCGTCGGACGGTTCACGCCTCCGCATCGTCCATTATCAGGTGATATTGGACACCTCGTCGGGCATTATCCCTTACTTAACACAGCACTGTACAGTGCCATATATTTATTGTAAATTGAAGTCATTCTGAGTCTACCTTGAGTGATGTTGAGTGCTAGCCATTTTGATTTTTTCTTCAACAAACAAAATAGATATGTGGTTACTTTGTGATGTGGCTAGTAAATACAAGACCGTTCCTTTTATCTGAACACGAAAAGTACAGATTTTTGTAGGCCTACTTCTGAACCACGATTTTCTAGACTTTCTACATGCACTATTTGTACGTCACTTGGATTTTAAAAAAGTATTCTAAAAGAAGAAAAAGTTACATGTTATAAATGGAACAGTGACATTATGTATTACTTATGACAAACAAGCTTAGGTCCAATACTTGATAAAATAGATACTGACAGTAACACAGTTACTGCTACACCAGTTGCAAGTTCATAATTTCTGTGCCTAGCCTGCGGAATCTGTGAAAATCCCTTCGCATGTGGTCTGATTACAACAAATTGGTGCCCAATTTCTAAAGTGAAACTATCCATTCCACCGTTACTGACAGTTATTTCCAAGAATCTTCCACATATTTTTATAATGGCAAACACATTAACGGTCAATGGGACATTATGTCAACAGACCAAGCTTTCCATCTATTTTTATGGCTTTGGTTGTGTTTCATTCACACTCTCCAAACAACTATGGCAGTTTTATGACCCCACATTATGAGAAATGCCTTCATACATCAGAGCATTAGACTACTAATTGCGTTGAGAGAAACCACAAAACAACAGTCCTACAGCATTAGCCCTAAGCTTTAAACCACTGCAATAATATAATACCACACAGTCGGCAATGCAAATGAAATCAATTTACACTTTATTCAGACTAAGCATTGTTTTAAAATTAGAATGGATATTATGTTCTGATCAAGGACAAAGGAGTGGTCATGATCTTATTTGCCCTAAATGTCTGTGGTGACAGCACCAAAAAAGGATCCTTCCATCATTCAGAATGTCTGACTCCATTCAACAACAGAACATTTTCTCCTCACAATTTCACCTGTAAGCTGCTGAGAAGCTCATCGCCTTTAAATGCTTCCTCTGAATTTAAACATTAAAGGAGACAGTTCTCTTTTTATACCAATGAGCAGTTTCACAGTAAAACCATTTACATCTTTATCTGGCAGTGTTTTACCTATCTCAGATGGGGTGTGAGAAAGACAGGGTGGGTTGGAAGCAGAGCAGGTGGTGTGAAACCATGAATGTGAGAAAATGTTTCTGCACAAGACATTGTACAGCCCACTCATTTATTGATTGCATGTTTGTATGTGAGAACCCAGCACTTGAAAGGACATTAAAGCCAACAAATGTCTGTATGCAGTGCAATTCTATGAATTACATACGTATAGACATGAAACAGACACTGAGTCTTTGGCCTAAAAATTAAGACTATAATCAGCCTGTTAGACAAATTGAAACATGAACCAGATTACAACTGGACAATTTCCTGTTTGTGCACACAAATCTACAACAAATGTATGGAACCCTCTGTTGTAATGACAGTGTTCATTTGCTGTGGGGGTCAAGCTGTAACAAGTAGATACAGAATGCAAATGGAGACATGCATGAATCTGGGACAAGATGGCCGTGATCACCAGAGGTCTAACCATTGTGTGCTGTATCCTGGGAGCTGCTAACTTCCAACTGCCTAATTAGGCAGACCGTGAGCCTGCAGTGCTCTTCTCTGCTAGACCTTTTTCATAGGTAAGCCAACCAGCACATTTAGAAGGACTCACTTCCAGAATGTCATACATAGGCAGTCAAAACAGGCAATAGTATTAATATATGTTTCACGCTACTATCATAAAATGTTGCCATTGTTTGTGAACTGTGTGCGTTTATGGTGTGTGTGCTTGTGGACGTGCGAGTGTGTATACAAAAACAGAAGAAGCAAGGTAGAGGCAAGCCCTTGACAGAATCAAAGGTGATAACTCTGCCGACACTGTCCTTAATGGGCTGCTCTTCGTTCTCGAGGCATCGAATCTGTCAGGTGGAAGACTTCAAGCATGAAACGTACACCGTGGCAGCCTCCAGACCTCTCAATAACAATGTATTCCCTAGAATTACGCTTGTCAAGGAAGTATGCATTCGTTTTGTACAGCTTTTGATTAAAAATATTCCCATGAGGTAGAGTACACAGCAATGTGTTCTTTGAGAGGCCTTAGGGAATTATGGGATTCATACAGTATTGATGCAGGTAGAGGTCTGCTCATATGCCATTTTTGCATTTAATGAGATATCCTTGGAGGAAGGGTTACAGCTGCCACATTGTAAATCATCCATAGGCAAGTGTGTTTTTCTTATTTCACTATAGAGAGAAGAAACTTCCTCATTATCCTCTATGGGTTTGCCTTACGAGGAGAGACAAGGTGATGTCTCCCTTAGATACAATCTATTTATACCTCCAGACGCTAAACTTACCTTTGGACAAATCCAAGTTTTCGAGAATATCAGGTGTGAGGATAAAGCCATATGTTCTAGAATGTCTCTATTTCTACTTAAAGGTTTTAGCTTCACCCTTCCTTTCTTCAAACATTATGAACAACGAATTTCCCCTAAAATGCTTTGCTTCTTTTGTTTTACGATTCACAACTTTTAAAGGGTACACTGTTTAAGTAAGCCATGTAGTCTGAACAGAAACAGCTGGAGACTAATGTGAAAATATGAAAAAATATTTTGGTATAAATAATGTTTGGTTAAAACTATCTGTGACAACAATAAAACAAGAACTGCAGCATGTAGTAATACCTGATTACAAGACATGTACTGTAATATGTTGGTTACATGGATATGTTTAGTAACACACCAATATACAGTATATGTAGAAAGTTAAGGTTAGATAAGGTTTGTAGATTATGCTGTACAAGCCTGTACTCTTACTTTAGAGCTTTGGCGTGCATGTTACATTATTAATGTACACTAACCAATCATTTTGGAACATAAGCATAGTGTGCACACTGGGAGTCTGCCAGACAGCTCCTTTACTTTCTCCCAACAGTCTTTTGAACATTACAGATTGCAGACAGCAGACACAACTCTGAGAAGTTTATGAAGATTCAAGTTTGGAGCATCAATTGAATAGCAATGCGATTCCTGGTGGAGCAAGTTTGTCAAATAGTATACAGTGCACATATTAAACTGACACTTGATTTATTTTAAGCAAGGTAATGAATCCATGGGCATTGATTTGATCATGTACTGTTTGACATTGCCCATTAAGGCTGAGACATAACTAACTTCAGAGTCTTCCAAAGTTCATGACATTTACAACAACAGCCTGTTTGCCTCTGTAGTATTTCCTTTGAAGGTTAGACTAGCCACAGCAGGTAATTGCTTTGGTTCTTCTACCATGATCATCAAATCAATGCCTGGTTTTGATAACTTACTGTGATGGTTTACTGTGCAGATAGACCTCACTGAATGACTACTGGGTATGGCATTCAGTAAAATCAGACTGTCCGTCTGATTGTGCAGTCTGAAAATTCCCATAAAACTTCTGTGTAAAGTACATTTTTCCATGTCTTACTAGTCAGATATGAAATTCAAAATTATATTTAAATGTGTATTATTATTTTCTTTCACGCAGGTTGGATAACACATCATTATTTAAATCTACAATCATACCAAGCAAATGGCATACTCTCAGTCCTGCACAGTCAGGCCTTAGGCAGTTTGGGGGAATGGTTGTAATTAACTGAGTTATGATAAAGTTGAGCTCATTGGTACACTGCACCACATATCAGTGTATGATGGTGGCTCATAGAGCAGGCAGGGGTAGACAGCATTGGCAGGTTAATCAAGAATTAATAATGAATATCACAAATGACAGTTTAAGCACTGCAATTGCCTAAGGAGATGCTGTGGAACAGCACAGTTGCAATTCTGTTGCTCTGAATACCAAATTGGTGTGATGTGGTAGGTCAACATCAGGTTGGCGGAAAGGTATTATATCCATAGGTTTTATAAAAGATGATTTCACTGGTCCAATGCTTAAAAACTAATCACACACCAACAAATTGCATCTGAAACGTCGACGATAACACACACTTTCATATTGAATCTGTAGCAATAAATCATTATCAGTCAAAATGGGTCTAAGTGTGTTCATCATGTTCCTTTTGATATCTCAAAAGGGTGTAACTCCCGTATGTAAACATCTGCTGTCTCTCTTGCAGAGTGTGTTGGCACAGTGTTACAACTCCAGACATCTCACCACCACACAATGTTGGTGTCAGACACAGGTGTTTCCAATTATCCAATTGGATATCCAATATCTTACTAAGGTGCTGATGAATTCATGTGATGACGAGTGACGACAGGTATTACATTAAATCATGTCTACAGCATATACATATCCGTATTTGCTTTGCTATGCAAAATCTTTGGGTTTGTGTACTGCATCCTGTATTGTCTGTGCTGACATCCACGTTGCTGTCACCGTTTGAATCCGTCTGATTTATTGAACATGGTTAGAAAATGGAAGGAGAGACACACTCAACAGACTCATTTGGAAACTGAATGATATGGCAGAATGTCTTTCTTTTATTGGTCAAGAAAACAAATAGGCGGTGAACCATGTACATACTATAGCTATTTCAAATGTTTCAATTGCAGAATATTTAAGCTAATGGTGAAGTACATACACAGCACTTTCGCGCTGCATTGTTTTAAAACTTTTCAGATAGATTGGTTAAGGTTGCTTTTCAGGTGTTCATGGACTAGCGCTCATCATAAGTCATTACACAGCAAAAGAACAGATGACTTCACTGAGGTAGCCAATGACAATTAGCCTGTACGTCCTCTTTTTCCACCACACTTTCAGTCCCATCTGAAATCATGTCCAACAGTCTCATAGAACTTAACATTAAAAGGCCTGTAAAAGTCCCGCAGCTGCTCAATAACCTCCCGGTCAATCTGCACATGAGTTCTACCCTTGGACTTGCCCAGGCAGCGTGGCTGGCTACTGCTCTCAGGCTTCTTCAGGCAGGGAAATCCTTTGGTTCTGTTAAAGTAGAAGTGCTTGTCTGTGATGATTCGTTTGAGTCCCAGGAAGTCCTGCACCCGGCCTAGCTCTCCTGCTGGATCTGTGATCAAACGCTCGCCACTCACAAAGTGGATCTGTGATAGGCGAAAGTACTGCAACCAGTTCTCCAAGTGGAGGATGTACATGCCAATGCGAATGGCGTTCCAGGAGGTGTCCACCAGAGCTAGGCTCCTGTTCTTAAAGGCCAGCTCCTCAAAACTGGGAATGTCAGGCTTCTTTGACAGAGTCTGTGTGTAATCAGAGATGGCCCTGGTGACCGGGTTACGCACCACCACAATCAGCTTGGTGTCTTGGGACATACTGGCAATGCGCCTCGGAGCCTCTCTGGTTACAAAGTAGCTGGGGGTCTTCTCCAGGGTGATTTGGCTGTCTAGTGTCCTTGGCATTAGCCCCCTAAACACAGAGAAACAAAAAGAAGAGTCATTTTTTAAAACTAAGATTCTGACTTGCTTGTAACGTTAATCACCTATAGTTTATATGCCCAGCGAGACAGTAATGCTGAAGAGCGGTCACATTTCATAGGTGTAGTCATGAATCATCATCACCTGCATGACAGAAGTCCAGTGGCAAATGACACTGGGTCTGAAAATTTGGGTCATATTAAGTAGGTCATCTCCATCACATTTTACTGGGAACAAAGATTTTATCAAGTTCTGTAAAAAGTTAGTTCTCTGTCGTCAAAGCATAGTGAAAGTACAGAGTAATGGGGTTGCAAAGAACATTGTAGAAGCAGGGATTGTTTGGGGATTTGGCTCTCTTGTTGTAAATTAAACTGAATTGGTCATCCTTAAACATGTGAGCCAGATATCAAAGATATTCCTGTTTTAAAGTTCTATGGTTGCGAACAATCTGCTGTCAATTAGATTCAGTGCTTTTTCAACCATAGCAATATGGAACCCCAGGACTTTTCAAAGCTCTAAAAGGGCTTCACCTACGCTAAGGGTGGCCATAAGTTCCCTTCATAGTTCCAGAAATATTGATCCATCTAACGTGATTTATGAATTTTGTGCTGTTTGCCTACGTGTTTCAGTTAGCTAAAGCAATTCAGGGCTACAGCCATCCATTAATCTTTCTTGCGACCAAAAATAACCTTCCCTATCAGCTTTACAGTACACTGAAGACATGTTAATGTATGAGACATGGCAAAAACTTGTTTTGGTTACAGTATGTACTATCCACCTTCCCAGCATTCTTTTTCTTGGATTTGGGTACATGCTTCCCCAAAGAAATCTGCATAATTTAATGTAAAATGTCTGCTTCTTCTGAATTGTACAGTAGTTTCTCTAAATTGCACTCTATATTAAGCTCCTCATTCAGCAAAGTCCCTTTTTCTGTTAGAAGTGGGGTACAATCAGACATATTATAAAACCATCATAATTGGATTCATAAAACTACTGTAACAGCATGCCATCTGAGGGAGTCCACATCTTCCAGTGCTGCACAGTAAAATATTGTAATGTCGTGTGAACAAGGCAAACTGGCATTTTATAGCTGACAAAAAGGAGTGAAAATACTGTATTCTGCCAGCTACTGCAACTGTTGCTGGAAACTGTTCACATTGATCATCTAAACAAAAAATCCAGCGTAAGATACTGTGAGACATTAGACTGAATCATCTGGGTCACATTTCTAAATATTACAAAGTCAATTGGCTACTAGCTGGCTCTTTTTCCGTCCATTTTGAATTTCTCCATGTTAAAATCTGAATCTCTGTGTGCACTCCGTGAGCACTCCAGGACATCGCTAAATTTGTATCGAGTAAAGCAGTCTGAAACGTTTCTAGGTGATAGAAAAGAACACTGAGAGAAATATCGATTTCAAATTCAGATGTTGCACTTACAATTCTTTGCTACAGCATGTTAATTGTAACAGGCCAATGACATTGATTCCCTTGGGCTATGATGTCTTTCTTTCTATCAGTGCTTTTAGCATTGTAGAAAGAGAGAAACACCCTGAACTCTTGTGTGATATGACAAGGTTACAGTTACATATTGCAGGGGGCTTAACATTGTCCTGTGTCACAGCACCCTGTGGTACCTGGACACTTCAGAGCTATTCAATATTACCAATAGAATGAGGTGTGAGTCATAATAACTACCACTATACAGACGGTAAATGTTCTACAAGGTTGGGATTCCAGTGAGAGGTTTGCCTAAGCAACTCTGTTGAATGGTGACAGTAATGCAAATTATATTCTACTGTAGGTGTACTTTTGTATGCATCTCATCCTCAATTTCAAGTCCAAAGATACAAATAGTATTGGTGAGACTAGTAAGATGCTAATAATGCTTTCATATACATGAACTCACTTTGAGTGCTCATTCACACACACACACACACACACACACACACACACACACACACACACACACACACACACACACACAGACACACAGACACACACAGTCCCTGACTGGCATTTAGTGTCATGAATCACACTAGTAAGAATTGATGGCTGACCATTATACTGTGAGTTGAAAGTTGAAACCAAATTTATTGGAGCAATTTACATTTGAGTCTTCTGCACAGGTTATTAGTGAAACTGAAGCCAGGAAGCATTACAGGTTTGGCTGTGACATTTTAATCACACCAGTAAAATGAACTGAGGTGTGAAGAATCTGTCTTGATAGTGTAAATGTGCCAAGTTTTCCCAAGTCTGCAGAGAGATAGCAATTTCCTGTTCAGTGTTTTTTTTAATTTTTTTATCTTTGATGGATACATATAGTGCAACACATGCTAAAAAATAGTTTAAAAAAAATACAGTATCAGTCAAACGTTTGGACACATTTTCCCATTCAAACTTTTGACTTGTACTGTATGTCTTTCTACTAAAAGTAAATACATTGAAGTCCAATTGTTCAACAACATACAGTATCAGTCATGCAGACCACGGCACCAAGTAATAAAGGTCAGCTTTGGATCATCTCCTCTTGCACAATCAATGGAGTCAGACCTTCCAAGTGTCATTTCATTGATGTTTGAATTCAAGTGGGAGCTGAGTACATTATCAGTCTAGCAAGAACCCTGAGTAAATATTTGAACAAGCACATACACATTTCCTTAGCTAGAGAATAGGTAGCACATGGATAATTGTATGGTTGAATCCACAAGACACAAGGTAGTACAACTTTTAAGCCAAGAAAGAAGACAGATAAAAGCTACTGTATACCCTGTTTCATCTTTGGCAAAGCGTTTCTGACTGTTGCTTTGGATCTCTGGTTGTAATAACTTCCACCTTCCTGGCGTCCACCATTATTAGGAAGCTGTCACCGAGCAATGTCAAACAGGCAGGGGTGACACACTGTTTTCATCTGAATTCATCTGGGCCTCATTGGACTAATTAAAGTGCTGTATGATGAGCATGAGGATTGGACAGTAATGCACAAGCTAAAACCAATCTGATTGGGATTTAAATTAGAAACCATCCATCAACATGGCCAGCGTTCCAACAAAGACAGACATAGAGATTTAGAGAGTGGGCCTATCTTTCACGAGAGGGAAGATGCCTGTCATCACAGAGAGTAATGATGAACCCTGACCATTAAACAAAAGCCTGCTTGTGAGTTATTGTCTCACGACAGTGACCTGCCAACATCAAAGTGTCCACTGTTGTGTTTGACTAGGCTTTAGGGTAATTGTCGAGAGCCTCACATAAAATTATTAATGGTATTGTGGCTCCTTATTACCAGATGCAGCTAGGAGATCAGTGTAAGGTAAGCCATGGGATTCAATGCTCGGGAGTATGAAAATGAATTGTCTCCCCACTATTGTCTCACATTCTATATCTGAAGGCATTAGCATATTTCCTTGCAGTTAATATATAGTGTACAGTATCACTTAATATTGTATTCCTTAATAATTTTATGTACAATACACATGACCGTTAAAACAAGGATTTTAAAACAATTTCAGCTCTGATGTGCTACGATTGAGGATTAACACTACCACACTACGCAAATGACTACTATACTATAGTGCAATACTTTTCCTGTGTTGTGCTGTATCTTTCAGTGTCTGATCCACTGAATAGCCTTTAAACCAAGCCTTTCTTGTATAATAAGAGGGAATAGCTCTGCTCTGTCTCTAAAGTATCATCTTATTAATATTTCACTCACTCAGACTTCTGGGATGACGTCCAACTGTTAATCACAAGTCAGCAGCAGAATCTGGCCTCAATGAAAGTCAATTAAGAGTTAATGAGGAACAATTCAGACAGACAGAATGATACTGGAGATAAGTCAGCTGGATGGGGAACAATAGCAGAATACCACCCTCACAAGCAAGCAGCTTCCATTTAACTAAACATCTAAATAAAACTTGTTGCTAGGTGCATACTGAGTCAATTAAGTTGAAATCACAAACAGGTATGATCAACTTGTAAAAAGTGAAAACTACTTTTAAAACATTAACTTTAAATTAGTAACATTTTACATTTAGCCTCTGACATGTTTCTGTGGAATAAGAATAACCTAATACACTGAAGGAAATAATAAATAATTGCTCTTTTCGATAGATAAAATGCTGAACTGAATCGAGCCAATTGCTGCTTCTGTCTGACATGAAAACATGTCCTACACTTTCCAGCGATGAATATGCTCTTGGGAAGGCCTCTGAAAGCAATCTATGTGTAGGATTATAAATCATTTTAATAATTCAGAATTATGAACTGTGGTTTTGTAGCCACGTTAATTGGAAGACTACTCAGTGAACAGAAAACCTTCAACGCATGTCAACCCTGACCACACAATCCAATATGTCCAACTTCAAATGAGTTATTCTGCCACATCTGTCAACTTTTTGTTCTCTGGGATTATCTACGATACATTTGCAATTATTTGTTTTGCCACATACCTGCCTTCTCAGCATCATGTTAGCTTTGCTTGCCTCCAGTGGCCTATAATTCTAACCAATAGTTGATAGGGTCTGACATGTAACATATGTAATGTCATGAAAAGTAGTGAAAAGTGACCCTGTCTCTAGTGATAAACCAACAGTCCCTTTGTATCTTGCTACTGGCAAATACATATGAATCCAGAATATTAAAGGCAGTATTGGTAAGTTTTGTGAAACTAGCTATTTTGACTTGAGTTTGAATGTATCCAACCAAAATTATCCTTCCCCCTCCCTTCAAAGCCACTCCCTCAAAACACATGAACACAACTACTGCAATAAGTGCATGGCAAGTAGCCCGTCCAATCTTTGAATTCGGTCTGAATGCCATCCAATCATTGCATTTGGTCTGAACGCAATGATTAGTTGTGTTCATTACAGTCCTGCAACGGCCACAGATATTGTATTGTATTGTGTTTTACTGTCAGTTTATTTCAGCCATTATGACAAAAAGTGCTTCTCAAAAACATTACCTAACCTGTCTTTAAAACTAATACATCTGCCTTATTCTCTATTGTGTATTTTTTCGTGAGGATCTTGTTTTTGTAATTAATGTTAACTGTTTCATCTCTCTCAGCTATGTATCTCTGGTTGAAGACTCCTCATTAATATTGCAGAGAGAAGCCTGGACATCACACTGTAGAATGTGTAGTTTTCAGTGTTAAATGAGCACCATCCAACTTTCTATCCTTGTCAACCTTTCTGACGACAGCTTTTTAGAGCTCCTTTCCTCCCCTAGCCAATTAATGCTAGACCAGGAGAATATTCTTGGCTGCAGCAAATGCTAAAAGGGCTCTCACACAATTCGAGCACTTCTCAAGGAATGTACTTGAAGTGTCTCTGACTTCTGTAAAATCAATAGCGCTGAGATGCCCTTTTAAGTTCTCATGGAATGTAGCGATGCGTATTTGTTTGATTTTTATGATCCTGCTACAAAATGAAAAGTGTGACTAGGGCAGCAACGGAAAATTGGTTGCAAAATACAGTGTACTATCCATGTTAGCAGCCCCATATATAGTTATCTAAACCCTGTATTGAAATAAGACCACGCAGTTCTTTTCTATTTTGGACATACAGTAATGAGCACAGCACCATTTCTCTGGTTCCTTGTACTGCTCTCACTTGCACTATAGGTAAAAGAGAATGAGATGGTATTATTCGTTTTTCAATTAACAAAACATAACAAAACCATACTATAGTGCCTCATCAACAATGCCTTTGGTAAAAATCTAAATCCTCAAACTGGGCCCAGGTCATTTTAGGTTATCTGTCACATGTCTAAGTCAAGTCTGAGGAGAGGTAATCCAGAAAAAAAATCTTTGAATTCAATAGTAGGGCCTTGTCATTACTGGAAGATAAATAAAATGAAAAATATATTGACTGAGCTTTATATGAAACTTTTGACTTAATCAGCCAATTTATCTTCCTCATTACTGCGGGCATTTATGTACCTCTTATTGCAAGATGTCAGCGGCTAAAATAACATTTATTTCAGAGAGGATTAGGGAAAGTGTTGCTGTCTCCCTATGGTTATGGTATCTTCATTAGTTTAATAGAATTGATGAATTTAGAGTGTGTGAGAATATTCACACTGCTTAGGTACATGCAATGGTGTACTGAGATCAGTTTTTGTTCATATCAAACCTAAACAAATCATTAACCACCAGGTTATTTGTATTAATTAAACTTTCATTTGGGCAAGGGATATCATGGCTACAGTATGTAAAGTCCACTGTCACTAATATAAATTCTTAATGCGCTAGCCTTTCTTATTGATCTTACCTGCCTGTGAGTCCCTGTTTCAATAGACTTAAGCACAGCAGGTATGAATGACTTCCAACTGTGATGGGAGAGTGAACACAAAGACACACAACTGGTCTGAGCCATAGTCATAGTAAAATGACCAGACAAGTCTCCACTCAGCACCTACTAATGAAACACACTTTGTTTAGTTTGGTTTTCTCAGGTAAGTGTAGACATGACCCTGGAGGGTCCCCTATACCAGGTCCGGATCTAGCATTGACAGGGGTGGCTCAGCCCACCCACACGTCTGTCTTGCCCACCCAATCATAATTTATGCAAAGACAGCATGCATTGCTTATTTTTTACAATTTGTGCATCTGAGGCGGGCTGTGTTGGGAAGTTTTAGGGAAGGTTGTAGACTGCCCCAACCAATCAAAAATAGCACCTGAAAATGTAAGTATTTTTCTATGTTTTTATTGGTTAAAAGCTCCACACTCATGACTCTTGTAGCAGAGAACCAGATTCAGACAAACACAAACACAACTCGAGCAATAACATTAATCTATCATCCAGTAACGGAAGTAGTGAAGTCTTTATGAGAGTCAATGAATCATTCATTCAAAACGCAAAAAAAAAAAACTAAATGTATTTTTTTTTTAATAGAATGTGTATCTAACAGACGTGGCCACACCACCATCAGAGGTACACTTACAGTAATCAATGTTTGCCCGCATCTGGATTCGAACCCACCACCTCCAACTCCTCAAGAGCGACCACTAACAGCTACGCCAACGTAAAACTAAAACTTCAGTGGCGCGGGTGGCCAAATTACATGTTTTATTTAGTTGTCTATTCAGAATAATGCGAAAACCATGATCTGTGTATATAAATATATATATATATATATATATATATATATATATATATATATATATATATATATATATATATATATATATATATATATATATATATATATATATATATATATATATATATATATATATATATATGGGTATACACAGATGGGTATTATCCCCATATCTGCCCACCCAGGATATCTGCCAGCCCACCCTTCCATAGCTGGCAAGAACCAGGCCTGCCCTATACTGTCTGTGTTAGTACCACCCCATCTTAAACTATGGAGAGTCTCATATAGTATACCAGCTGTGTAATACCAGCTCCCCAGCTGCTACATCCCTACTGAGCTTTGGGTTTCAGACCTGTGATGTGAGCTGATGTCTCTGGAAGCCAACTGCTGTTCTAGCAGCTCCACTGTCTAGAACTTAGGCTGAAGGGGTAACCCCTGCATGGAGCCAATGGCGTCTTATCTACTCCATAAACTGCGGACATGCGTGACATCAATGGCAGAGGAGGAAGGGTCTGATATTCTGTTGCAATACATTATTACTATCTGTGTTTGTTCCTCGTGAACCTGGATGATCAAATGTCTACCATAGAAAGAATCTATTATTCTATTACTTTTGCAATGGTGGTAATACAAGTATGGAGTAGGCTATTCTATAGGTTTCCAAGGTTACGTAATGTGACATGGATTTGACATTGCTTTCAAAAGCTGCTCACGCAAAGTATTTTCGCACTTCTGTAATGATGTATTGCTATCATATTTTCTATGCTATAAAGTGGTTCTATATTACGTATAAAGAAGGATGTGGTTGTAGTGGTTATTGCCGAAGGCACTTGAGTGATTGACTTACAGGAAGTCTTGAGAGAGCGCGAGAGGGAGGGAGCGAGCGAACAAGCGAACACGAGAGACAGAGAAAGAGAGAGAGATGGAGAGAGAGAGAGAGAGAGAGAGAGAGAGAGAGAGAGAGAGAGAGAGAGAGAGAGAGAGAGAGAGAGAGAGAGAGAGAGAGAGAGAGAGAGAGAAGAAAACTATGCCAACATAATGGTAATGCAGTTGACTTGCCAACAATTTTTTTATTGGGCTGAAAGGTGTTCATTTATGTGTGTGCAATTACGTATATGATAATTGATCAAACGTATGTAATACAACAAGTTCCCTCAACTATTTAATACTTACATTACATACTTACAATTTATTTGTATCAACTTACCTGTACCAATCAAGTCCCCTGTCATAGTTCCTATCGAAAAAGTGTGGCTCTGTACCAAGCGCGCGCACATCCGGATGAATTCGAATGAACTCCAGGACCGCCCTAGTGCCCCCCTTTTTCACACCGACAATTAGTGCGTTCGGTAACTTCTTGTTGCCATATTTTTGTGCAACAGTAATATTATTTAACATAACTTCAGAAAAGACAGTATTCCGTGCGTGAGTACTAGAGAAGGCAGTATGTATACTTTGGTTACGAGCATGATTTGATCCTTGTTGAGTCAGAGTCTCATTGACGACAATCCTCATGTCCGTGGGAAAAGTGCAATCACGTAATTTTTGCAGAAGTTTTTTGCCACCTACATTCTTGTGGAGGCAACTTCTCTCCTCAAAAGTCTGGTTTGTCATGATTGTACTACCACAATAAAGAATGCTGTAGCATAAATACGTAAAGGACAACGAAAGCATGAACAAGAAAATAAATCGTTTGCTGAACCTAATAGAAGATGGCACGATCCGGCTTGAGAGGAACCTGTATGCCATGTCGCCATGGATTAAGAGGCTGCATTTTTTTCCTTTTCGGCTGCTCCTTGTTTGCTGTACCTCCCTGTGGAATCGGGCTTCAGCAGCATAGCAGAGACACAGCAGTGACAGAACGAGGTAAATGTTCCTCAAAGAAAATGACAGTGTGTAAGTGTCACATCAAGTCTTAAAACAACTTTAAGAAGACATACTGCTGTATATCAAAAATTAAAAGCGCCTCGTGAAAGTGTAAATATTGAGGCAAAGTTTGTTTGAATAGTTTTGATCAATCTATTGGATCACACATGGTTGATTAGATAATCCTCACTGGAAACCCTAAAACCCACATACTTGGTCGTCCATCCCTTTTCTCATTCCTTTGTAGTTAAAATTGCATTTGGTTTAGACAGTGAGGGTTTAGATTAAATCCATATCTCTTTCGTTGAAGGCATAATTTCATTGCTATCTGCCCCAAAATGTCACAGGCAAGCCTTAGCCTCGCCTTCCAGGGATCCGATGTTCACCTCATCATGTTTCGCTTTCTCAAAGTTCTGAAGAATGCCGTTGCAGCAGTCGGGAACCAGTGATAAATATTTAAAGCTCTGACGTCACTCTGTATATGATCATAATTCTCCATGCGTTTTATCTTTTAAAGGAGCACTAAAGGTATTTTTTAGAGATGATTATATCCAGGTCTGTGAACGTGGTCATCCTGCAATAGTAAACAGTACCCATACGTTTCTGAAAATGACGCAAATGACTAATACAATATGGGACATGATAATATGCTGTGTTATTGAGAAATATTATACAGTTATTATATTCATATTGGTGTCAATTCTACTATTCTATTATCATAATATTGTTTAAAAATATATTTCCACTCATTCACATTATATAAGACCTTAACAAAGTACATGGAGTTGTACCAAATTAGAAACCAGCTATAGATCTTCACCTCAGGGCTGCATCGTTTCTCCTCTGCTCTTCTCCCTGTACACCAACAACTGCACCTCCGGTCATTCGTCTGTCAAACTCCTAAAGTTTGCGGATGACACCACCCTCATTGGGCTCATCTCTGGTGGAGACGAGTCTGATTATAGGTGGGAAGCGGCCAACCTGGTGACCTGGTGCAGCCAGAACAACCTAGAGCTCAATGCTCTTAAGACAGTGGAGATGGTTGTGGACTTCAGGAAGAATACACCCCACTCACCCCCATCACCCTGTGTGACTCCCCAGTCAACACTGTGGAGTCCTTCCGCTTCCTGGGCACTATCCTCTCCCAGGACCTCAAGTGAGAACTGAACATCAGCTCCCTCACCAAGAAAGCACAATAGAGGATGTACTTCCTACGACAGCTGAAGAAACTCAACCCTGCCAAAGACAATGATGGTGCACTTCTACACAGCCATCATTGAGTCCATCCTCACCTCCTCCATCACCATCTGGTACGCTGCTGCCACTGCCAAGGACAAGAGCAGGCTGCAGCGTATCATCCGCACTGCTGAGAAGGTGATTGGCTGCAATCTGTTTACCCTCGAGGACCTGCACACCTCGAGGACCCTGAGGCGAGGAAGATTGTGGCCGACTCCTCCTACCCTGGACACTCCCTGTTTCAGTCACTCCCCTCTGGCAGAAGGCTGCGGCCCATCAGGACCAATACCACACGCCACAAAAACAGCTTCTTCCCTTCCGCTGTTGGCCTCTTCAACAAGGCCAAGCGTTCACACTGACTTTTATGACTTAATGTCCTTAAAACACATAGCTTTTTGCACTGCATCACATAATGGTATCTTGTAGCATTTGTATTTTTTGAAATGTGTATTTTTCAATTGTAAATGATATTTTATTGTATATTTTATTGTATATTTTACTTTAATTTTAATTTCACTTAGTATTGCTAGTCATGTACCCTTAGTATAGTTATTTTAGTCCTCATATTTAAATTTAAGACTCCTATATGTTTAATGTATGCACCTTCCTACCAAAGCAAATTCCTTGTCTGTGCAAACTTTCATGCCGAATAAAACCCATTCTGATTCGGTTTGCATTTGTAAGTAGCCACATTTGTAATTTTTTTTCTGTATTCATAAGAGAACACTGCTACTCTTTTTCAACCTGAAGCTCACGTTTGCTAAAAAGTTCAAAAAAGTTATTTAGTCTAGCCACCAGACAACATAAAGACCTTGTTAGGCCACATCAGGATGATTTTATGTGTTTATGTTTGTTTCAGCACAATTTATTCGTTATTACATAATCAATTCCACTTTGTATCTCAGTTATTAATTAAATCAATGATCAATGGTATATTACATCTGGTAATCCATGTATTCCAACAGCTAATGTAGAGGCTGTCTCACAGATAGGGGCCATTGGAGTGAAACACTAGATTTTCCAAATTAGTGTGGCACCGCAGAGTCTGTTTCTCTAATCAGAGACCCTCTCTATAACCATGGGGCTGAACCTGCTATTAGTGAAATGTGATTAGGGACCACCGATCAATTGGGTCCACAGTCCACAGTAATATGACATTGAAACAATGAGGCGTGGGCGTTCATTAACCTTTACATCCCTGAGAGAGAGAGAGAATTGCTAATGGTCTTGAACAATTTGCTCAGTTTTAGATTTGTAAAATATTTTTTTTAGCCACATTTTACTGAATTTGGTGCTGACCAATTTGGGCGCTGTCCATGGTTCTGAAATATTCCCTTTGCCTCAAGAGATTTTATCCTAACAGGAGGAGGATTGCTAATATAGTCTCAGTGTTGTACCTGATTCCAGTTTATATCCCAATGAACTTACCCATTATCTTTGCAATGGTATAGACAAACACGTGTGTGCTTCTGTAAACTGTGTGTTGTTGGCACACCAGCTTCACACAATGGCAAGTCACTCATCTGGATTAAGATAAATGAAAGTGTCTTCTGCTAATTATCTCGAGATGAAACAAAATAATTGGATGCCTCCACTCAGGTTGAATGGATTGAAGTGAAATACATTATTTTGTTGACACATCACATCTTTTAAAGTTACAGAGAGTGCATTGAAACATTCATAAAGCACAGCATCTCTTTATTATTTACAGGGTCTGAGGCGTGATACTTTTTTTAAATGTAGCTGGAGCTGCCCTGTTTTTTTAAGTTTAACTGTTCATACAGCACAGCTGTTCACTCTTAGTGCAGTTTTATGCCATCGTTCAGAAATAATGAGATCAGAGACTTGACTGCATGGATCACTCTATGTCTAAAAGGGAAACGGAAATTGCTCCACCCACTCTATGTGCTACAGAGAGGTACCTTGAGTAGGAAACTTGACATAATCCAATACTGAATCCATGTGATATCCTGCACAGCTGCAAAAATATAGAAATACAACGTTTATGTTGTGCTTATAACAAGAGAGTGGGATATTATACTAACACATACAAGGATCATTCTCTATTGCTAGTTCATTAAATTTAGTTATGAATCCTTGAAAGATAAATGGCTCCGCTTGCAAGCTTCTGTTTACGTACAATTCTATCAGTTGTAGTAAAACATTTTAACTTCTCATCCTTAATCCCCCAACAGAATAATACACAAAAGCCAGGCATCAACTAAAGGCCATTGAACAGCAGGCCATCTCCCTTTCTGCCAACCACAGAGTCAGCTAATTGTTGCTGACATTTTGCCCGTGTTGTTGAAATCAAAACAATTCGGATCTATCGATTTCTAATATTTTGCACAAAAGACGAACATGGTTTAGAAATGTCACCCCGTTGGTCATCTGCCGAGAATCTCCCTGGGACTGCTTCTTAGAATCAGGTAATTGTCCCATCGTTTACATTGGCAGAGCTCAGCATGTTCCTCAGCACAAAGGCCATTTCTGATCCTCTCCAATTTGGTCACATAGAGGATCAGGGTCCATAGTCAGAGCTCAGTGATTTGGCAAGCACAGGGAAAAAGATGCCTGGCATCCAAGATCGAGACCAAACGTCACATCATTCATACCCTGTGCACATACAGCTGAGACACAGGGGCCTAGAAGGTATACTGAACTCTCTTAGAAGTTTTTTGAGATGATGAGAGTATAGTTAGAGAAGATATTATTTAGAAACATTACTTTGTCTTTTTGGAGTTTCCTGAGTTTTATTTAACATGTATTTATTATAATGGTTCAAGGGGATTTTTTTGTTTGATTTTAGTCCTTCATTTATTTTAATATGTTGAATTATTAACTAGTAGTGTATGGTCCAAGGGTGTGGACTTTATGAGCTAATAAAGCTGACAAACTTTGGGAAAATGTGGACTGACAGTATCTGAATTACTATGCTTTTTTTAACTATGCAATCAGTATGTCCTGTTCTGTTCTTGTCTCAGTTCAGATAGTTAATGTTGAGCTTGATGCCTGCAGCATGAAACTAACGCCACATGGCACACTTTGTCAGAAAGTGTCATCTCTTAAAATAGTGAGGCGTTAATCTTATTTTACTTGTCTTTCTGACATAAAGTTGACTATTTGACTACTAAAACATTGAAATCATGATGGCTATCATAAATCCCCCACCATACAGTATTTTGGTCCCACCCACATTTTAAATGAAAAACAATAATTTTCAAACCTAAAATCATTTACATTCTGCAAAACACCATTGGATGTTGTCAGTGCGGTTGTCTGTTGTTGTGAACATTTATTGCACAATGAACACTGCAGCTTTTGCTGTGCTTTTGTGTCCAAGAGGGAGGATTGTAAGGCTGGGTGTCAAACCTGCCCCCACCTCTTATATGCTAAAGTCTGGAGTTTCTGGACGGTCTAAACTTGATGGCTCTCACACCCCATTCAAGATGTGGTCTGATTGGTTGTTCTTGTGTATAAAGGGAATTGTAATGCATTGTTCTTTGGATTCTTCATCTCCTGAGACCTTCTCCTCAGTTCTCCCTTGTCCTACTGTCCTACTCCTTGCTCACCTCTTGCTTTCTCTCTGATTTACAATGATCATAGTAGAGTGGGTAAGATTTAAAGCCTTCATTTTGTAACATGTTTGCCTTGTAATTGATTTCATTCATTTGCAATGTTATTAAATGCGTATTTCATTTAACCGTACTTTGACCATTCTTGCTCTGCTTTAATATTACTTTAACTAACCCTAACCCATATTGTCAAATACCTGGAATTCTATTGGTATTGGCATTGTTGGTTCACGCTAATACACTGTTCAGTTTCCCATCTTCCTTTAAACCATAGGGGAATTCGTTTTGGTTGCTTGGCCAATATTTAACCCCCTACACTGTTGTGAACATTTATTGCACTGTTACAGGTCATGTTTGGTACAGTAGGAGTCTATTTCTAGATAGAATTCAAGAACCCTAAGATTTGTGTAATTTGACAATGTTAAATGTTACAGGAAAAGTAAACAGAATTGAGAGCATTGCATATTCAGTAGTCTGTATTTGTGCTGTAAACCTATTCAGAATATTCTGGGGAATTACGGTTTACCTTATCAAGAGAGTGGGCCACATGACTAATACCCTTGTCCTAAAACGATCCTGTTTCTGTATCACTATCACTTTTTTGCAAAGCTAAGATGGAATAACAATTGAATGATGGGTGCGATGAAAACTTCAGAACCTTTTCAACATCTCAGACTTTTTGAGATTACATTTGCACATATTTTTTACGGCATCTGGTTCGTTGACACCCTGTGAAATGCATGCAAACAGGCCGCACCTAAACCCGAGTGTTATCTATTTTGAGCCCCAGCACAATTGAATCCAAACAAAAAGCCTGAGGAATGAGTTCTGTCCTTCGAGGAGACAATCTATCTCTGAGGTTACTCAGGCAGAGACAGGAAATGATTCTGATAATGACACTGAATGCACTGTATCTTTCCCTGTGCTAATAGTGCAAACTCCTAGCATCTCATTGGTTAGACCATGGATGACAGTTACCAAGTTCTTCCAAAGTTATACACAAATAAAGGAAGTTTGGCACACACTGATTGAGTGCAATTAATTTGTATCTACAGAATTTATTTTTACAAAACTATTAAAACATTCAATAATGTCTGAATGTTTTTTGATCAGACTATTAGACATTCCTCCAATAAAAATGGTTTATTGGATCCCGCTATGTTGAGATCTCATGTTATTAGCTTTGAGGGTCACAGTAATCTCCGTATTGTCTATCACAGCAGTTTGGGCCACAGTTTCTGCTCAGCGGGGGTGCGTTCGTTGGAGAATGAGTTGACAGTCCATTGATCCCAATAAGAGAAGATGATTTGATGGAGGCCATGGCCATAACACTGCTTCGTAACAAGGTTATGTGGAGCTAATGATATATCCTACTATATATTGATTAAACTCCTGTACTGGCTAAACAAAGAAGTACTGTAGTCACTGTCAGAGGGAGCAGTTGAACCTTGCGGTAAAAGGTTCAGTCACAGGCTGGGTCCAACACTACCAGTCATAAAAGATAATGCAAACATTTTCTAGTGTAGTGCCAATTACTCATTCTACTTCACAACCAGCATCTTCATGTATGATTTAAAGTCTACAGTATTCCTTTTCATTTGCGTTGTTTATCCGTCCTTCTTAGGGCAACTCCATAGACATAAACCTCATGGAGTCATCGTATTTGTAGTTTTTCTATCAAGCAGCTCATCTTTGACCTACAGTATATCTTAAAAGTCACGTGCAGTGGTAGAGACTTCATTTTTCACAATACATGTCTCATGTCAAATTGACAAAATTCTAAATGAACAAAATACAGATGTATTGTTTTTTATTTTTAACTATCACAAACACCAGCGCCTACATTTTATAATGGAACAGCCGAGCGCTAAAACAAATCCATTATTCATGTGTGAGGATGAAATTTTAGAGCACTCTAAGGTTCTGCTGAATTCATTATTTATTTGTGAATCCTCCTTAGTCCCCTCTTCATATTCACAACTCATTTACTCTCATCCATGCAGATGTGGCACCCTTATCCTCCTGGAATCTAGTCTCAATTAATGTTGTTACCGGGATTTTGGAAGGGATTTAAATGGAAGGACTCATGACAGTGACTTCTGAAACATTGAGCTGAAACAGTCAGTATGTTTCAGTACATTGAATTGGAGTAACTTTTCAGTTTGAGGTGTATACAGTCTTCCCATGCTCTGTGTGTGGGTCATGCTTTGTTCCCCAAGTAGCCTGAGAAGTGCATCTCGGTGTGTTCATTACAGGCTGGGGAGATATGGTACCACAGAGGTGATCTAATCAGAGAGGCCTTCATCAGAAGGCAGCTTCAGGACTGATAGATAAATATTTAATTAGAACAAGTTGGTTATGGCAAATACTGATGGCGGTATTTTGTGCAATTTTCTTCCCAGTTTGTCTTGTCACGGAGGAGCAATTCCGTATTCAGGCCATCAGAATGGTTAAACCAAGGCCGACATCCCGGCAGTTAGCATCTGCAGGGGGAGATAGTCGGCATCTTGTCTGAAAGAGGAAACAAAAAGGAGAGGAGAGGAGAGAAGGAGAGGAGGAGAAATTCAATTGATCATCTCCCTTCACGACTGTCACATCAGGATGAAGAATTAGAATAGACAGAACAAGGTTGAGGGCTGCTAAAATGGCAGAAATAGGAAAAAGCCATTGTGAGGCAATTTGTCTTCATGCTTAGTGTAGGAGATAGAACGGTAGTGTATTACCATTTGGCAGTTGACAGTATGTCCTGGAACACAACATTAGAAGTGTTGAACATATTCTTAGTTTCTTTGAAGTTTTTATGCATTTTTTTAAACCACCTGTGATATATGCCACAAGTAAAGGATTTAATCCTCATTCACATTCTCCTTACAGCCTGTCTTCCATACAGCACCACCATACTAAACATAGGACTTAGGGCACTAAAATCCAGACCTGATCTCCAGTCAGGTAGCGATCCTTAGTATTTGTCTAATCAGGTCCTAGGGGTTCTTTTGCAGATGTTTTGAAGGGCATAATGTCCTTCTGTGTACCAGTGTATTGAATTGCCTCCCATACTAATACAGTCTCCAGTTTTTCCTTTGAGGGATACTTTGTTGTTCTCGTACTTGTGCATGACACTAATACACAAACAAACTGTAGATTAAAATGTGTTTTGCAACATATTGTATTTTGTATGTAGATATACTGTATATCTTGAACAGAATTGTATCTGTCCCCCTGTATTGATGCCATAGCTTGATCTGTTGTGATGTATGGTAAATTATATGCTGTATAAGAAATAAAAAACACTGAAATAAGAAAGTACTGGAACTTTTACTGATGAAGAAAAATATGTTTTTGTTGATGGATATGTACATAATACACCATGTACTGTATATTGATCATTATAAACTGCAAACCTTTTCCAGTATTACTATCTTTGACTAATTTCTACTCATTCAGTTTGAATTTCCCCTCTGAATGACCAACGTTTTGCTGTAACGGTGTGTACTGTACTTTTCATGAAAACTATTGATTCTCATTGATTGCTTGCAGAGTTGTTCTCTCTGCTTCTTCTGTTTCAAATCTTAGAGAGAAGAGGATATTAAAGTTAAGGGTTATTGATGGAATGCAAAGATGAGTCTCAAAGTTTCGTTTTCTCATTCCAGAAAAGTAACTGCCATAACGGACCTTTCTATGAGAAAGGAGATTTAATAATTATTGCCGTGCCCTTCATTGATAATTAAACCCCCTTCTGTAGACTATGTTCAGTGTTATGTCATAACTTAACAATTAAAACAGCCCTTTGCATTATGTGGTGTACACTGTTCAGACTGGTCATTAACTAGATAGAGAGTACTTGATTCAATTTCCGTGCACTGTACTCAAGGAAAATACACAATCTCTCTTCCAGTTTAGAAACTGAACGGTGTACCATTTTAAGGAAATGACAAGAATGAAAGCTATGGATGATAGACCAGACATATACACTAAACGCAGGCCATGATGTCAATGCACTGATGCTTGAAATGTTGCTTTGCTATCTGTGTAAGACTGCTTTTGAGGCGGTGAGAGAACACCAATCCAATGAAGATTAGGTACACAAAGTTGGTCATCTGTAACCACACAAACAATGTGTGCACATACACAAACCTGAAAGCAATATTGGTATTCCTCCCTGTCTCAACATATGAATAAAGATAAACCGTTGGATTTTAAAAGCATGTTGTGCCATCCATGCTAGGTATTCTTTTATGCTAATGAAGTCAGTATTGGTTCTGCTGTTTCAAACAATCCAAACATAACCATAATTTCACAGCACAAAAGTACCAATTGATTGATTAATCTGGAAACATATTCTTTAATGCTCTCTAAAAATCTTGATATGACTGATGGCTAAATGGGGACCGTGTGAAAAAGGAGGGAAGATGGAGGAGGTTGGAGACAGAGTAGAGAGCGCCGAGCAGAGGAGCAGTGACTACGACAGCTGAGAGTCAGTGGTCCTACTGTGGGGTCTGAGTATCTACCCTCGCACTCTGTGAGCTCTGATTAAAGAATGATTTATGGGCCTGCTGGAGAGCCTTTTCAGCAATCCGTCTCTTCAATGAGATTCTTTTCCCCTTCGAGGGGGTTTGGTAAATCAAGCCTTCCTGGCAAGGATCCTGGCTGGACAATGTCAATGTATTACTGAGGGCGAGTTATTAAATGCTATAATCACGGAAGCACAGGGGGCTGCCCGTCGCACAGAGACACATATTTATCTTGCCTCTGTCAGTGAAATAAAACGGACATGTGGAGACACTGGATGATCACTTCCACAGACTGGCCATTGTGATCTCTCTGCCTCAGCTGTGGTCAACGACCCTGCAGAGGAGAGCATGCTGCTGCTGTCCCTACCAAGTGGATGTGTTGGAATGTCATACAGAGTTCTGGAAAACCATGTTCTGTTCCCCAATAGGGGTGCATTTTTTTTAATATTTAATACAAGTGTACAGCAATGTAAAGTGAGATTAGAATGTACCCTGCAAAAATGAAACTGAAATATCTTTGTCTGTGCTGTTGAAAGCCACTGTGGTCTAGATTTGTAAGACAGTGGTGTAAACAAGGTGGTTGTGATGGGATTAGTCCATTCTGTCACTGTGGTCAGAAGCTATTAAGATGTGTTATTGTGCTGACAAATTATATTGCGTTCAATATTTTTTGTCAAAAGTCTTAGTCTTAGTTGATGGCACAGAAAATGTGAGAGCAGGACAAACGAGGTTCAAAAATTGATTAACATTCTAGTCATAATAAATAGAAGATGGACTTCTCTATTAGAGAAAATGTGTCCAAGAAGGTTAAGTTAATGTAATTTATTGTTTATATATTTTTTACTAGTTGACCAGTAGATGTTTTCTCAGTTGGACAGTAAGGTTTTCATGTTGCCAGGTGTCTGTTCGAGTTCATTTATGAATTCAGAGTACCTCTCTTATGTGCATAGTGGTGTGTCTTGTAGACAATGGCAGGCAGAAGCATGGCTAGATTATGGTAAATGACGTTAGCTTAATTAACAGTCACAGCGCAACACACAGTAATGTCTTGTGATGATGTTCCCCAATCATGTCTTTCTGTTATCCCATTTACATTAATTATAATCTATCTGCTTAACCGACAACAAATAATCCAATGAGTTTAAACCAATTATTCAGACTCTGTCAAAGTAATTACTTCACCGACTGTTTCCATTAATATAATGGAGCTTATTTCTAGAGCAAAGAGCTACATTGAAACTTCACCTGTATGAGCAGCAATCCACCTTCAAATATAAGATGTTTATTTTTGTTTTCTTTAGCCATGACAGTGCATTAATACCTTGTTGTGTCATCATCACATCCCATATACAAATATCATGTATTCCAGTTTTTGATGTGGTCAAGTAACTTGGCTGTGAATTAAGGTAGAGGGCAGTACTGCAAACACTAGAAGTATTATAACTTGTGACTTTACTAGGTGGACACAGCAGACGTCTCCCTTTAAGTTAGTTTGCATCTGGTACAGCTTGAGATATTGAGAAGTCAAATTGTAGGTAAGGTAAAGCAGCAATGGCCTTGGTGCACCTTAAATTCCCGTGTCATGTTACAGCAGCGTGACCTCATGATTAACCAGGCAGCCCAGTGCATGTGGATATGACAAGTACTGCTGTCATTATACACTGAATACGTAACAGATTTTTAAGAGCAAGGTTCGCTGCAACGGGGAAGTCTCCTTGTGAAAAAGTGCCAATTATACTATTAAAGCCTTCTGTACCAGTGACCTTTTTGCATTTGCTCTGCATGCTATTATACTCAATCAAGAAAGGTCAGTGGTGGACGTGGGTTTCATGCAAAACCATATGTTTTCTCTATTATGTTGGCTGTTTCTTCATTCTGACCTTAGGACAATGAATGTTTGCTCTTGCCATCTAATGTAAATATGCATTGGTTGATATTTCCCTCTCCTGATAGAAAAGCTATGATTGTCTAACGTCACATTTGTTTGTGGTGTGACTTCTGAAACCTACTGTATACAGATACAACAAAAACAAGTAGAAGCATTTGTAAATGATATACATCATGACCAAACAATAGAATTATAATTTTGGGGGGGTAAATGTTTAGGAATAGATTGTTTTATTTCATTGATAATCTTGAAACAGTTATTTACAGTACATACATGGGAAGCTAAACTAGATACTAGATCAATAAGGGGGCCTACAACTTGATGTCTAACAATGACAGGAAACAGCTGAGACCTGCAGTATATACTGTACTTATACTGTGTACCTATATTTGTGCTACTTGTGATGGACATGGGCAGTCTCACAATGCTCACACGTCAGTGAGCATGAGGAGAAATACAAGGGAGACCCTTAGTGGTGAAAGTCTGAATTTCCCCACTTTCTCAGATCTGGAGGATGGTACTGTAAATTGTGTTATTATGTTAATTTTACAGCTAAGATCATTGTTACAGTTCACACGCAGCACAGAATAAATCCTATAATATGTAGTGCTATCCTGGTTATTATTGTCCGGCATTTTTTATTCAATCAAAAAAGAATTTATAGTATTGAGCCAATTTGTTGCAGAGGTATCCATGTTAACATGTCATCTGATTCCATTGATGTAGATGTTGAAGTAAAGATCTAGAGAGGGAGTTGTTTTCTAATCATGTCCTAAATGAGAAATTACCTTTCAGAGAGTGATCCCTCTCCACTTAACAAAATGGAAGGAAACAGAAACAGCTTTCTTGATGATAAATGACGCATCAAATTTATTGGTCTGTGTGTGTGTATGTGTGTGCATGCGGTGGCATGTATATGTGTGTGTAAGTATGTGAGAATAAGGATGAATATGCCTGTCTGAGGAAGAGAGAGTTATGTTGAGTAGCAGCCCAGTTTAAACCATTGTGTAACATTTACAGTCACATGTCTACAGTTTAGCTAATTACTCTATTGATCTCCAAAGGTAAATTGCAGAATACAACTTCCTGCACAAAATACTATAACCACAATTAACTACATAAATATTTTTTGTACACCCACAAATTTGTTGTGTTAAAAGAATGACTACAATAGCATGATACTCTTAAGGCCGGTTTCACAGACACAGATTAAGCCTTAGTATAGGTCTAAAAATACAATTCTATAGAAAACTTCATGAGGTTTATTGCTGTTGTCCTAGACTAGGCTCAATCTGTGTTTACAAAACCAGCCCACAGTGTCTACCTCAATCTGAATCGAGTTCCACCTCTGCTACTTTAGTGCCCTTAAGTGATTGCCAATGGCATCACACCTTTACTCTTCACACAGCAGTTGTTTCTCAATCTTTGAAAAAGTTATACAAATAGTTAGGCTAACCTCCTGCACAAAAAGCTGAAACTTTGCCAGTTGTATTACTTGCAAATAGATAAACTGCATCAAACCTGACCCATTAATTTATTTTGTGATAAAATGCACTGATTATCAATTGCTGAATATGGGTTATAGACACAGTTTCATTAGTATTAAGATGTATAATTGCTTGCTACACCACCCAGGGATGGAGAGACCTTGATAACTCCAAAGGGGAGGACCCTGGGATGGCTTGGAGCTCAAGTGATCCACTGTTCTGGCTTGACCTGCCAGGTCACCGTCTGAGTTCTCAAGCATTGGATTTGTTAGACGCAAGATGTCATGAAAGCCACCTTTGGATGAATGATGGTAAATTGAATTTTTTCTCCGTTTTCTGAATGCCCTTGCTTATTGATATTTGTTCCTGGGATCCCCAAATGACCAAACCTCAATTCAGATCAATAGTATCTATCAGGACCTCTGTATAAACAATGTACATGACATTAAGATACTATAGGACCACCAAGTAATATCTATGTAATTCGGATGGGTTCAAGGGGCAGGACATATTCTCGTTACTGTACATTACTTACTATGTTCTTTAGTCTGTCACTTTGAACAACATTGAATTTCATGTTTTTGGTTTTGGATGAATGCGTGTAAGTCATATTGCTTCACTTCATCCATCTTTGTCATTTCAGCAGCATTATCCATCAATCAATAACCGTGGAGCAAAGTGGTCAGCATGAATTATGTGCTAAATTAGGGCCTCTAACAGTTATCGATTATGAATTTGTCTGTGTCCTTGAACTCATTCGTAGTACTTAAATGCTTTGTGTAAGGAGCGCCTCTATTTTCAAATCCTTTGAAACATACAGTTGTTGTTCCATGCGTATTCTGTATTCCTGGTTGCATGTTGTTTGTGTTGTGTTATGCATGGTGTGAGATCCTTCTGCTTTGCCCTTTGGAATTGAGGAGACGAGTAAAGCTCATGAATCATGGCTGCAGTGATTATCTGCATCTGATACCTTGGCGGTGAGTGCAATGCTTAGAGTGCCAAAGAGAAAGGCCTGACAGCTGTGAAAATCAGCCAAGAATATTTTCTGGGAATCAGGCTTTCAGCAATCATGGCATCAAGCTTTGGCAAAGTGCAGGCCAGAAACATGGAGTCTGAAATTATGTCTCTGTCTCCCAGGATAAACAAGCCAGCACATTCATTAAAGAGCTCTTGACTGGCCTCAAATGTGTATTGACCAGCTGGGGACAAATGGGAACCATTTCCCTCTATGAATTGAACACATTTGTTACCGTTTAGGATTGATTCTTTGTCATGGCAACCATCTATGTATGAAAGATAAAAATGAATTTTGCTATCTCAACCAAAATTGATTTAGAAATTGCAATACTTATCTCTATTTGACAGGTTGAAAAGCCTTTATAAAGATATGACTCCGCTGTGACAGTAAACATAAATAATGCGGTTTTGTTTTGAAAAAGTAACATTTGCATTTCCATGCATTTAATAACTATACTGTGGGCATTGGCCAGCAACAGTCATCAACCCAGTACCCTGGAGAGAGCTATCCAACAAAGCAACTGTGACATGGCATCAGTATTACATTTAACTCTGGTTTGAGAAGCCATTACCTTGGCAAAGAGTAGACAGCTTTATTTAATCTACAAGCTGCCAGCCCTGTCCCCTTCCCAGGCTGGCACAGCAGGTGCTTGTTCCTCCAATCTGTAAGGGTTGGCACACGTCAGGTAATTTGATTAAATCTGGGGGGCAGGGAAATCTTGTGAGGAACATAATTCAAAGCTGACATCGTCAGGTAAAGATATAATTACCAGTATTAGCCTGCAATTTCAATCACAGGGTGATGCTGTTCAATGCAGAATTTGTGTCTCAGTACACCTGAGTAAAAACCGCACACCTTGTTGAATGCATGTATGTTGTATCTACTCTGTGCTACATTTATGGTACTGCAGGATGTTTATGTGTTATCTCAGGATCTTTTCATTTATCAGGATGCACCATCTTTTTCTCAGGAAAGAGGCTATCAACCCCTCTTTCACTCTGAGGGATTTTTACTTGTGGACCGGGAGGGAGAGGGGGGCATGCAGGTGAAGGATGCCAAGGCATCAGAGCCACAGCAGGTTTGGTGTGCAGATCAAAGGCCATTGGGAGCAGAGTGAAGTCAGGGATTTTGGAATCCCAGTTTATCCAGGCCAGAGGGCTAAAGACACAGCTTGAGAATATGTCAGAGATGACAAGCTGGTGTCAGACAGTTGTACTAGAGATTTGTCCTACTGCTGTGTTAGTCCCAGGTCATGCTAACATGCTCCTATTATACCACTCTGTCTGGAAGTACATGCAGGCCAGGCACATGCAGGGAGTTATACAGATCATCAACCTTGTGGGGAGAAAATCTCTTACATATCTTGCATTTGAATTTAATATTATTTGCAAGCTGTACCATACTGCAAATCAGTTGCGTATATAAACATCGATCAAAATGGATATGTACTTACCTAAACTGCTGACAACATGAATCTTATTCCTCACTCCTGTAGCTTGAAGTGATTGTTTTGTATAATATTGTACTTTCCCTTTATTGTACTTTGTACTTTACTGTACTTTATTTTACATTGTACTTTTCTCTCGCCTTTAGTGAAATACTTAGACGTGTGATAAAGAAGGCAAGGAGTCAGCGTCTTTTGGATGAAAGCGCACAAGGTCTTTACTTGAAAATAAACAGGGTTTCACGAAACAAAGGTCAGGCGCCACACGGCCATTAACGTGAAACAAGAATAAGACTCCACAACGAAGTCGGAAACATCTCGGCTTATATAGCCGTCCTAATTAGTCCCAACACAAAACAGGTGCGTATTCCGGTGACACAGACCGGCGCACAGTCCCGTGCGCTCCGTGACAAGACGCCTGTAATTTGGCCCTTGATTATAATAGGATGTGTGAGAGGATCAGTGTTTCACCTGTTTAAGACAGAAAATATCGCGTTTCAGACACTTCTTTGTCAAATTTGTTTTCAGTTCAACTGATTTATGTTTTCCCATTGTGCTGGTGCAACTCTCCATTCCTATTCCTCTGATGGACAGAATATAAATTGAAAATGTATATTGTCTTCTGCTTTAGACCCAGGTTTACAGAAAAGAGGCATTTTCCATGACTCTTGAAAACAAGAGGATGTGCTGGCCTCATCTGCGGGGCAAGTTTTTGAGAAACCTCCAGACTGAATGGGATTTTTCCAAGCTCAATCCCTGACATTTGTTGTGGTATGTGATCAAGTGTGCAGCCCGATCCAGCCTCACCCCACTAAACAATGCCCTGGAAAGAGCCATCCTAACCCTTTATCAGAATATTAGAGCACATCTCTTCTCATGTTGTTGCACAAGGTCAAATTAAAGTAGACCTGACACAAACACACACACATGATTGTGGTCTGTTTGTTACTTGTATTCAACATTTAGGGTATTTTAATAATAGTAGTTCCTTTATTTTCCACCCATGGTTTTCTCCATGTTCAGTAGTGTGGCTAAAATCAAATTAGTGTGTTTTTTGATTACAGTTACAGACAATAAGTACTGATCACTCAGCTGCTTTACCTTACCGAGAGCCGTATTTCAATGGTGAGAGCAGCAAGCAGGGAAGTACAGCAGATGGCAGTAGCTAAACAGGAGTGAGGGATGGTGCTGTGCGCTGTCTTCAAGGTTCATTCAGCCACAGGTGAAAGATTCAGACTACTAGCAATACTGTAGAACTCTGTAATGTCTAGTCCAGATTTATATGTCAACAGGGCAAATATTCTCCCTGCTTCTTGTTTGATATAGAATGGAATATGTATGTGGTCATTAAATAAAAAGAGAGTATTTTGTAAGGTGACAAAAAAAAGGCAGTTGTCTTGCACTCACTGGAGTGAGTGTCCCTGTGAGTCATCCCTCAACCTTTCAGAAGTGCGGGTGAGGGAAAGCATGAGGTGAACTGATAACCAAGCACTACATCAGACAGAAATGAATTGAAAGACGAAGTGTAAATTGCGGCAACTCCAAGAAAGATGAAAGGCAGACCTGGAGAAAGTTGAAATTGGAACTTAAAACAGGGCTAGAAAAAACAAGATGAATAGCAAATATAGATTGACTGTATCTAGTGCCTCATTCAGCATGTACACCCTTTGGATGGGTTCCTCATTTCCATAAAAGTCTAGAACTTCATCTGACAAGACAAGAAAACACTTGCTACTGCTCTGAGGGAACACAGAGCATGAAGAATATGTCTGCAAATACAGTAAGGGTGTTGCTCTGTCTGTGTGTGTACGCATGCCCACATCATTCATGTATGCATCGATTCCTCCATTTTCTCATTAATTTCTCAATGACAAACTCAATGAGTGCATTTTAATATTAGAGTAAAAATTGTTGATGGAAAATCACGGATACTGTACTAGCCTGCAGAGGAATGGGGGATTTATTAGTACTGCAAACAGCATGGGCAAGCCAATTAAGCAGACAATTCAAAGGCTTGGTCAAGAATGCTTTTTGAAGTCGGGATCTGATCCCTCAGCTTCACACTAGCCACAAATGAAGGGTCAGTCAAGTCATGACTGATTGTTCAAGTATCTTGACAAGCCAGGGAAGAAAAGATAAATGCACAAGATACTTCTGAAGATTTACTCACCACCAACCAAAGGTCGTCTCTCCTGTCAAATGCTACCTCACTGAATCAGTCAGAGTGGTCGTAGAGCCACATCTTTATCGCAGAGAAGAACAGTTTGTTGCCTCCTGGAGATATCAGTGGGTTGACCTTAATGATCTGCACCTTACGGGGTGTTGGATTTCAGACTGATTCCAGCAGCCTGCTGCATGTTATATTTTGATTGTGTGGGCAGGAGCTGATATCCCCTCTTCTCTCCCCACATGGAATCTGACGCCAGCTCCAAGGCACTCTGGGGACTTTTCAGTAGGATGAGGCACTCAGCCAAATAACACTGCCACACAGGCCTGCAATTTGTCTTCTTCCTCGGGTGGACACACCTCATGAAAACAAATGAACTCTCACCTTTGTTGCAACGGTAAGGAAGTCCACAACAGTGTTGAAAGCGACTATTCATTATATGATGCTCATGGTTGTTATGGGGTTTTGAACGCCACCCCCTCAGGAACTAGTTGGCCCTGTGTCTTACAGTTGATTGGGGAAAAACTGGATGAAAAGACGTCTAAGGAATCATATCAAGTGACCACTGTTGTCCAGTGATGTTTGGCCAAAAGCATTTCAGGACTACAGAAGATAATAACAGAGAGCAAGTGTTGGAAATGCACTCCAGGGTCAGAGGCCAGGTGCTGCATAAGCACTCCTGGTGCAGAAAGATCATAAACCACAGGGCGATCTATTGATTTTCAAGTTTTTTTCAATGTTTCTGTGTGGCCCACGGCTGAAATAGTCTGGGATAGACATGTCTGTTATCTTTATGTGCAGATTTACAGTGCCTCCTGAGAAACAGTGACAATCTAAACATCATCAATATTTTTCATTCAAGAGAAAATATCATGTTCAGTACACTGCGTGTATGCAAAATATTTCTTATTTTCAAGAATAAATCAATATGATCTTAGAATTGTCACTACTTAGCGCACTGGACTGATTGAACTGGACTGAACTGAAGTTGTCTATCTGTAGCCCTCTACTTCTGCAATGGATAAGAAAGTAAAGTCTTCATCAATATGATCAGCCATTTTACTTTAATGACACAAATACCAGCCCTGTAGGAATACCTTCAATTACCTTTTACTGAAATCTTGCTTAATGTGAACATGCAGAAAGGTCAACGTTAGATTTAGATTGAAACACTTAAATCCATGATTTTAGAGGATTTCAAAGTAAATAAGCTTAATATCCTTCATCAAAATTAAAGTGGATTGTGGTCATCACTGTGATTATACTGCATAGTGATACCTGGACCAGTTTGTATGTAGTTCATCTCAGCTCCATGTCTCATTGTCGTATGTGTCAGAATAAGTTCAAGAATATAAACTCATATTCAGGCTAATTGAATTTGTGTCTTCAAATAAATGTAGGTAGTGACCTCTGTAGCCCAGACCTATTGCCACTACTGGCCATGATTGACTTCAATTATAGACTTTGGGGATTAAGTTGACCTGGGGTGAAAGTAAATCGTCTTTCTCTGCATACATAAATGAGTGGTTATCAATCCCTTATTTAGGGAAGCATCTCAACTCGATTCATTGAGTGCTTCAATTGAAATGCTGTCACACATTTGCAGAGCTATTACGTAAACATATTTTGTCTCTGATGTCTCAAATGTCACCTGCCAGTGTCCTTGATTAAAATGTTTTGCTTATTTATTTTAATTGAATACAAATGCAGATACTATTGGAATGTGGATCAAAGATCCTTGTAGTTTTAAATTTTCTAACTATGAGCCATGTTGGATATTGTTGTCAGGGAATACAAGGTTAGGACGATGCTGACTCTTTTTCAACATAGCTTCAAAAAACATCACTAATCTGTTCTTTTTTACTTGTTTGCTTTGATCTGCAGATTATTATAGCGTGTACGTGTATGGGACCCTCCTTTTGGCAGCTTCAGTGCCAGAGGGGTAAAATATGGAAACTAAGGTGCACATGTACTTGAAAAAGAGGAAAGCTTTCGTGTCATCTTTGAACTCTTTGTGTAGCTGGCAGACTAGCTGGCAGACTATATACTATGCAGCTCTGTTGATTTTGTTCCCTTTACCGACGGATAGAATGGTGGAGAGAGTGCAGAGGGATAATGGTAAGGGTGTTATGATGGTGAGGAGAAAGAGTGCAGGGTCAGTGGCAGCCAGTGTGTAGCTGCACGTGTCTCCGTTTAATGGAGGCGACGGTGGCTCTACTGTAACAGATTACAGCAGCTCTGTCACAGGAAGAGGGGAGGCAAGGCCTGCAGCCCATCCATCACTGGGCTTGTCTCTCTTCTGCCTTAGTCTCTCTAAGCTCTGTGATAAAGGTGCATGTCAGCTCTCCTCTGCTGCTCAACTGCATCCAATCCCTGCAGAATACACACAGAGGCTTCGGTGAGGCTCAACACTGGGAAAATGGACCTGCAGCTCGCCACACTATGTGCACTGCACAGCACGACTCTCTGCCACTACACGTAGACTTTAGCCCTCAAAGTTGTTCTTTTTTTCACCCTAGTTTTGACTGCTTTTGGATGCCTTGGAGCCCTTGCAACTCTGCCTACACTTTTTTTCTTCTTCTGCATATGGCTCTGTCCGCTCCCTTTTACCAAAGGCAATTATATAGGCCTAAGCTTATTGTGTGCTAAATCCCCAATCGGCTTGTCTGCTCAGGGGGACTCCAGAAATAATCCTGTCTGGGTGGGAGGGGGGGAGTCTGCATTTCTGTGTTTTCCTCGTGTCATTAATATAACAGCAATATGATTTTACTTTTTTTAACCACTTGGCAGTTGTTTGTTTGTGTGCTACCTTCCAAAATTGAAAAGCCCATTGTCCTTTAGTGACAGACACATACTGTATAATTAACGCTGAACTTGAAGCATCGCCCGAATAGCAAGTAATTATCTGTTCACGATTATATTCCCAGAGAGTGTGTCTAGCATCTGTATCAGAACGTACTGAAATAGTAAGTCATCACACATAAGTTCAGTTTCACCACTTTCACCGGACCTAAAACAAAAAAGTACAGATACATTGTTTTAAATGTAATTCAAGGCCTTTGATCAGCAGAAATAAAGGAGATGGCACATCTGCCAATTGCCATCAAACTGATTTTATCACAAAACCGGTCCCTTTTGTATTTCCTTTTAAGAAAAACTGCTCAGATGTTAAATGTGGACAAGATTAAAATGACCATAGCCATGGCTGAAGGTCAGCTTCTAACAAGAGCACGATTACAGCATCTGCATAATGGGCCACAGTCAGACTCTGCTGGGATCAGCCTGGGGGAAGCTCATAATTGATGCACATCAAGTTTTATTGTTTGCAAAGAAAAGCAACATTATCTTACATTTCACTACATAAACCATGGTTTTTGTTATTGTTATTGTTTCTGGGCTAAATCTATAATGTATACATTTGTGTCATTATCATTGTGACCAAGTGATGGGTTAACCTTCAGGGATATTCTAATGTTAGATGCATGTGTTCCACATACCGTAATTTCAGTTAGTCTATTTTTATGTTGTTTTTTAATACCACACTTCATTGTATGAGACGTGTGTACAAACATATATGGCCATAAACAACATGGTATTTGTATGTGTTTGTGATGCCTGGGTTTCATGCGGTCCCAACATTATTGTTTTATGGCCCACATTATATAGTCCTCTATGGTAAATCTGAAGACAGATGTATAGCTGTGAGCATATTAACATTCATCCATGATTACATATCTTTCCATTACTGTATATATTTACCTTCCATTCTCAGTAAGAGCCTAATAATTTATAAATATGAGACAAACTGCAATCAATGCCCCCAGACTATTCAAATTCTGTTCTGTCTGATTAAATGTGTAGGACAACACCAATCAATACAGCCATGCTTAGCATTCTACAAATTGAGCTTTTGTGTTCTGAAGTGTAATTTCCTCGGTGGTTTATGGAGACTCAGCCTCAAATTCATTTAGGATGACCAATATGGTGCAAACCTCTTTCTGATAGTTTTTTAAATGCACCTATTTGTTATAATTTCCTACCCATGCCCTGTCATTATGCATTTCCATTAAGCATGAAAGACAGAAAGGAAGTTGGCACACTGTTGAGACCTAAACACATATCTGTGTGCCCCGCAGTTACAGTATGCCGGCAATACAACATAAAAAGGCAGTAAATTCAAGGAATTGAATTAGTTAATATGAAAGAACTAAATTTTGCCGAACTAATTGGGTAAAGTGATGGATCTTCCAATAACTGCACATGGACAGGCGCATGGGTGTCCCTGAATCTCTGAGTGGAGCGACAGTATGTTACATGGCAAAGGGGACAGCTTGGATAGAAATCCTTCCTGCCTCATAATGAAACTTTGCTTTTCATTGGACTGTACATTCTTTATGTCCTTCAGCTTGCCTACTGTCCCACAGGGTCCTGCAGAGTGTGCTCGTCCAAACATATTCCCCCAGAGTGAATAACGGTTGCAAAAAAATACTTGGTCATACTTGCGCTCATTGTGTAAAGGTATCACCCCCTCAGATCCATGTCTCAGACATGAGAAGAGTACTTTTGATAATAGTTCAGCTAGCTGATATCTAATCCAGCCACTTCAAGCGGGCATCTGCTACTGTATTACCATTGGTATGTTTTTAAACAACACGGGCATGCTGCTCACATTCATGTTGCGAGGGCAATAGAAACATTATTAATGTGTTAATTTACAGGACAGGCGAGGTGTGCAGGACTCAGGAGACAACCGTTTTTGGACCGAAGGGGATAAGGCTGGAGTAAACTATTTCTATGATGATGGGGATCAAATAGAAAATATGAATTATTAATCACAAGCATTTTGTCCCTGATGCCCTAAGGAAAAAGAGGTTACTGCTAACACAATCCCCATCTAATTTATTTTTCTAGAAAAGTTATTAAAGTATGTACTTGAGATCAAATGGCTGGCATAGGAGAAAACTAGCAAACATAATGAATGTCACACCGTAGCCATGGTCTAAGAATGGGTAGCTTTCTCATCTTGGGTACCAGACATTTGTTGCCATATAGCAATAAACTAAGGGGAGATACAGTACTTCTATTCATAATGTATTTCATTTTTTTGTTTGGGCGGAGAGGGAGGGTGGCGGGGGGGATAGCAGACAGCTGACAAGTGCTTTTACTTTTTTTAAGGGATTAGCAAAGTTTGCAGAGATGCTTGGTCCTTATTAGCAAGCCTGTTTTTCTGTTCTGTCTGTTTTCATGATACACAAACCACTACCAATTCATCAAAATGTTGCAACTGATAAGTGCCGCATTAGATTGCATAATACATTATTCAATTCCCTCACCTCAGAATTCCATTACACAAAATGATCACTCTCCAGTTGAATGATAATGAACCTGCTTTAGTTGTGGCCAGTCATGTCTAGGGCTATGCTTACAAAGACAATCATAGTAATAATATGCAAACTATTAACTTGGACCTCATTCATTCAATCTGGATAACCTAGGCCACTTATAGCGATAACAGCAAGATTTCTATCATCACAGAGCCAAGTAATAACAACTTAAACCTCCCTGGCTCACACACATTCTCATTCATTCACTATTCAACACACAAGGCTCTTCCTTGTAGCTTTATCAGATGTAAGGAATTGGAGGATTCCACTGAGTGTTTGGTTTAACATCCTTGCCTTGTATTTATTACATTTCTGCTGGAGGACACCACAGTTTTTCTTGGGCTGATGATCACTGAAATTGATGACTGTATATGTGTATGCAGAAACCAAGTACGACACCTTAGACACATTGTGGATGTGTGTGTCTGTGAACCAGTGAAGCTCAGCTCATCTGCAGTGCTGGTGTGGATGCCCTGAGCACTCTTGTGTAGTGGAGGGCGCTGATGAAGAAGTACACAGCCATGGCCACCGGTCAGCACTGTTTATGGCCAGTGTCATCACAGCTGACAACCTTTTTCCATGTATGATTTATACCGTTCCGATAGCAAACGGCACATGCCGAGGGGAAGTGTCTCGCCTGTGGACTGGTGTTGAATTGTTTCATACATTGATGTCCTTGAAGCTCTGAGACTTAGTGTTGTGATTTCTCTTTGCCTTCTTCTCTGAGTGTAGTCCCATAGTCACAAATGGAAAAAAAGAGCTACACAATCACATTCTGGATATTGTTGATTATCTTTTTTGGGGTCACTCATAGAGTTTGCTGTTTTAAGCAGTGTTGCTTTTTTCTGCTAGGGCTCTTTAGATTGAACCATAGCTCTTAGAGTTGAGCAGTGAAGCAGGATTCTAACAAGTGAACGATTAGCCAATCAGTTTAGCCAGCACACTGAGATTAACACACAACATTTCTATGGTTAATGTGAAGTATTATATATTATATTTTTTACCAAATGGGATAGGCACCACAATAAATGCTCTTGAATTATTACAGGAATTATTTTCCAGAGTCCTTTCAAATCACTTGCTTATTCTCAGTGACACATTCATCCCATGGGAGTAAGTTACAAATGTCACACTCTCATACTGTATATGACACTTTGTCCCTGCGCTTGAATGCTGCGGTTCGTCATAAGCATTCATAAACACAAGAAACCCACCTAGTGGCTCCTTCACACTGTCTGCTGGTGACAGGGTAGGATCATTGTCATTCATGAAATCCATCTTTAATTGAAATCTTCCTTTGTCATTTTGAGCACAATCGTCCGCAGTACACCATAAAACAAACACTGACATGAGCAGTGAATTGGAATTATTATATAATTAGGTGTTAAAGAGGTGATAGATTTCGGGCTTTGGCTCTGGGGACAGTTACATTCTCATATTTCTATCACATTTCTCTTTTGAATGGCACATTTGTGTTCTTGCAAAGCCCAGATAAAACTAATTGGACAGTGAAGGAGCTCCTGAATTGATGATATGGCTTGTGTTGGTTTCCATACGTGGCTAGAATTGATGAAAAAAGGAACATCTATCAGGCTCTGGAAGTTTTGTTTGACCTTGTGCATATTTGAAGTTACAGTAATGTCTTGATAATTTTCTTTCAATTTTTCTTTCTGTTCCTTATATGCTTGTGTGTATATATATATATATATATATATATATATATATATATATATATATATATATATTAGTATATATATTAGTATATACTGATATACTGTATTAGACAACCAGGCGATTGGAGAGAGAATCTATGCACATTTCGACCAGAATAATGACCGGTTCAGACACAGACATAAAAATAAAAATAAACTAACAGCCAACAGGTATTAGTCATTAAATCAGATGGACATTTTATCATAGACACGACAGCCACAGTATTTCAGGACCCTAGAACTCCACTTACTCCCAGGACTCCTGAATACTTGTAGGAACTGTTCTAGACAGGACATTGATACACAATACAGTAGGAACACATTTGAATGAGTGATAACAAAGAATACATGAACAGATAATAAGGCAATATCTAATCTTTTAATTGTCACAAAATAACATATTTGATGACAGATTTCTCCCACTAGAAGCACAAGCAACATGATACTTGAATACTTAAGTTATAAATACCATTTTGGATATTGTGTGAAGATATATCAATTATTTAAAAATCATGAACATTTTGTATTGCCATTTTTAAGTACTGTCGGCATATGTAATAGTCCATGTCAGTGTTTTTTTGCACTTGCACTCTGATATTCAGAGTATTCTGAATGGAGAGCCATTTTATACTTAAGTCTGAAAAAGAGTCCCTTGTGTTGATCATACTACTGTAGATAATTTACACAACGTTTTTGTTCGCTAAATGTCAAATGGATGGTGCTGTATATGCTGTAAATCGGTAGTAGAAAGCTATCTTTTTCTGAAAAATAAAACACTTGGCATCTCATCATCTTCTGCACTCTCATAAGCTCTCAAAGGGCACAAAGATCATTAGGTTGTTAAAAATGGCTTAACACAGACTGAAAATGATCACTTCTAGACAATGATAAAGTTGATGATCTCAGCTGTCAATTTTCTGGGTGGTTCCGGGCTATAAATCTTACTCAAAGGGTAAACCCTTTTTCACCTTCTAGTTCCAGCATAACATGAGAAATGACATAAGGGTGTGGTGACGTTTACCATTTGATAGGATTCCCAGCCTAAGGTCCTGTGAGGGTTAGCACTGTCCAATGAATCACACACATACCTTTTCTAGATTTAAAGGTTCATGCAGCAGTATTCATTTTCGTGTGAGAACATTGTGACTGAGACATTTAAAAACCTTCTGTGGCCAATTGAGGCTCTGTGCAAGTCATGATTTCAAGAGAAATGTATTTGCCATTGCTCACAGGGAGAGGGTAAAATGCAGCAACTAGGTTCTTGTAAATAATACTTTTTTAAGTAAATAAGTGTGCGGGTAAGTGAATATTACAGTACAGCTAAATATCGGATGTTTAATGTGTCTTTGAGAAAAAAAGGTGCAGATTTTCAGTGTCTTTGTTTTCTTAGGAGAGGTAGTGTTTGGTGCAAAATATAAAATGCTGTGCTAGATATAGCTGGTTGGCCACAATGGTCTCAAGACCCTCCTCTTTAAGCTTCACCTAGACTAACTACTCTTTTGCTTGGCCTAAGGGCACCAAAAGCTAAACTAAGCAGTACAGTCCATTACTTCTTGTGATAACTGCTAATTTGTCATCCCCCACTAAATTCTTTGATGTTGCACTTAGGGAGATGACGTTGATTATGCTGCACTGTACCTGCACTATTGTAATTGAGATGTTATTGTTGCACTATACTCATGGTATTATTATTATTTCTTACCATGCCTGGCAGCTGAGATGTGGTTACTTTGCGCTGTGTCCAGTAAATACAGACCTTGACTTAAAAAATACTGTTAGAACTTCTGATCTTTGATCATCTGCTGTACTTTCTATTTGCACAATTCATAAGTTGCTTTGGATAAAAGGTTCTGCAAAATAATACAATTTGAACACAAAACACTAAGGTTTGCTTCGCTCACCATAACTCTTAGCCCAAGGATGTTGAGTTTTTCCTTTGTACAAACACAGTAAATATTGCCATATAGTACACGCACACAGTAAGAAATTGGACAAATTGGAACATTCTACACAAATAATCCCTTTTACATTTTCATTCAGTAATTTTTATTACATCACATGCTTTTGTTGCAAATCATGCTTATTGGCAGATAATCTTTTGGGTGCATGGTAACAGCCAATTATACTTTTAAATTATACTCTGTAGTCAATGGAACGTCATTCCAAGATTGTATTGATTCATATGGAAACTGAAAACAAATGAGGCTTGTATCCTTGGCACGCCAGGCTTTTGATGTTCCTACAGTAGCTTATTTGTTTATGTCACTAGAGAGAGAGCATATGTGAATATATATATTTTCAGTTGGAATGGTGGGGGTGGTGGTAAGCGAGTAGGGGAGGCTGCTGTTGTATTCTCTTTTTGCTGCGTGTTTGTCGTGTGCTGCTGCAGTTCTCTCCAGCTTGCTGTATGTTCACCCTGATATGCACCCTCAGGCAGTGGGCCTTTCATTATTTCTTTTGAAACTTTCATCTGAAGTCTCAGAGGGATTAGCCCTCTTGATTCCTGACACAGTCAATGAAAAACAAGCCTTATACACTGGAAGGCTTACTGCGAGAAAAGCCATGCTCAACCCTCCCTTCCTCCCTCCCTTCTCCTCCCTGAGAAAGTGGAGCTGTATGATGATTTACACAACAAGTGGAAGCTCCTCTTGTTTTTCCGTTCATGGCATTGCAAGGGTCATCTTTCATTTCAGCTAAGTTCAATTTAGAAAGGTTCTGACATTTCTTACATTTCACCTCAATTTTTTTTAGCATGTGGACATCTGGACAATAGATTTACGATAGGCAATAGGTCAAACCTTAAATCATGTTTGATCTTCATCAATTTACACTACACTTGGTTCATTTGAAACTAAAACAAATTGACATATTGGATAGAACTCGTGATGTTGAGAGCATTGATTTGGGTACTTGAACCCAAACTTTGATCCAATTCAAAGTAAGCTGAGTGAATTGATCTTGTGTTAGAACTGAACTGAGGCAATTATCTGAAGGATCTGAATTTGTGTCAACGGAATCGACCCCTATGATCTTTTGTATTCAATTCACATACAGCTCCAGTACAACCATGTGGACTTCTTAATACCTCTGTGTCTATCACATTTCTATTTAATGGGGTGTGTACCGGTGTTGCACCTCACCTCAGATCTGCATGATAGATACACAGGAGCCTTCCTGTCTGTGAATGACAATTAGCCTTATCTCAGGTGCTCCCAAACCGAGTATGTCCATTTAACATGGCCAGCACACTACGAGCACCTAATTCTAAGTCTAAAAGGCAGTGGAAATGTTGCAATCCTGCTGTGGAGAGTCTTTGGATTATTAAATAGCGTCTCTGAAACTGTTGGGATTTTAATGCTGCACCTTCTTTCACCATGCTTACCTTTGTCAGCAGTTTTATTACTTTGCTCTTTGCCACTAAGCAGGTGGAGCTAATCTATCTCTTTTGCCCTTCAGTTATGGTTTACTGTCCAGGGGACTGGACACAAGTGTCTCCAATAATCCCTTAATTAGGCGATGATGGACTATTCATTTAGTATGCAAAGCTGCAAATCTCCCTGTACTGAGCGGGGCCCCACTGCAGTGGTGCGCAGGCCAGTGCTAATGATCTCAGCAAGTGGCAGCAATCCATTGCAGCGCTGCAGCGAGGGCACATTAATCTTGCGGGTGATCCGGTTGATGAATGACCCTGGCCTAGAAGCCCTGGCAGATCCCACCTTAATTATGCTGAGGGAGCCACACCTGGGAGGCGCTGGGGGACATCTTGCAGACTCAGGAATGGGCCTCAGGAGTTGTTCCTGCAGCCCCACAGGTAGTTCTCACCACAGCTTTAGTGCAGGTTTCAGAGCACCTTGGAAGAGAGGACTTCGCCATGGTTCCTGGTGCCTCCACTCCAGGGAGGATGTGATGTGTGGGACAAGTTCCCCTAGCACACCTTGTTGAAAGGGCAAATAGAAGTCATCAATCCTAGGCACTTTCCAATGATGGGTCATTAGGGGCAAGTGATTGTTTTTGGCCCTCTCTGAATGAGACACTTTTTTTGTGATTTGGCTTCCAACATGAACATTTTTTTTTGCCATGTGTTTGAAAATGTACCGCTCAGCAGGCCCAGTGTTGTATCAGCTCTACGTGGATGACACCAAGATAGCTTACTTACACTGTGAGAAAAACATAAGGTCCTTTGGCACAACCTGTTCAAGGTGGGAAAGTTGTGCCTTTGTGCAGTTCTGTGTAAAAAGTTTGAACATGGAATAAGGGGACGGACATTGTTGAGACAGCTATAAGTCTGCAGTGGAAGTAGTCACAGAGCTGTCTTTGTAAAAGGAAGAGCAGGCATCTGTGTAAAAGGGAGGGCAGGCATTCACACTAGACGCCGATGCTGATGTTACGCTTCTGTTTCCCGGAACACCGGCATGCTATCTAACATCACAGCTGGACTGCATTATGCCGCCTTTGTTTGGTTCAGTGTAAACAAAGTCGGTATAATAAGGGGTCTTCTTTATGGCGGTATTGCGGAATCTCTGTTTAAAAGTGGCTAGAAAAACACAACAGAGCCTAATATGGGCCACATTGCAGCTGAAACACTACTCTTCACATTAATATTCAATGCAAAGAGACTACAATATTATAATACAGACTTAAACAAAATATCGACTGTCTGTAGTATAGTTTGCCCTTTTTCAAATAACAACATGAAAGACCATATAGAAGGTAGCCCCTCTCTCTTGAAGATTGATTTCTTTGAGAATGTACTCCTTTGTATTTCTACACGATAAGCTAGAACCTATGGCCTTATCTTTAACAAAGAGAGAAGGATAAAAGTTCTGTTCTCCAAAGACTTACATGGACCCTTGCTGATCATGTGGGAAATGCCTTAAACATCTGAACTCCTTTCCTCTATTTACAGTCTCTTGGTCTGCGTGTTCTCAAAGGATGCTATTGAACATATGACCCATTCAGAGGTTATTGGATTCTTTTATAGAACAAACTCCACTGTGGGTAATTTGTCCCTTTCTTGTGCAGACTGCACTCTGTGACTTATCTGGGGGCAAATTTGGGAAATCTCATTATCTTGTGTTTTGAAATGAGGATCAATGGGGGTCTATCCACACTGTTATTTCGAATGTGGTAATGTGGAAATTGGCCAGTGTCCAATTCGAAGCTTGTTTCAAAATGATCATGATTGTAATACAATCATTGTATTTCTCTTTCATTTATCATATTTAATTATGTAAAGCCTGGCTTCCATTGGATTTTTAAACACTAGCCAACCTTCGAACCAACTCTGCACTGCAAACACCCGACAAATTGATTTAATTGCATTCACATACAATAAAGTTGGGATCTAAAAGGTCAGCAGGAAATGGTGCAAAACCCAAAGGAGTTCTTTTTAAGGGCCAGCTGAATTTAATACACATCCATCACTTTTTATCATCTAATTAGTATACAGAGTGGCAGGCTGGTCAACATTGGGGGAAACAGTGTTATCGATCCAATAAAGGGCTTGTATCTATCATTTCACCTCAGCATTGACACACTTCAGCCATTTGAGCATGGAGAGGACAACTTTAAAAAAGACAAATTGTCGTCAGACGGCTGTTAAAGCAGCTTACTGTTAAACACATAGTATCATAATCATTCTTGCCCTGGCATTGCTATGAAACTGAACATACTGTACATTTCAGACACCACTTACAATATATGTCGACACGTTTTCTTTGTTGTATCACAGTAACTGCCAATTAGTGACCACCTCATGAAAGCAAAACAATTTTGAAGACTCTAATTAAGCCTTAAGTAAGAGAGATATAAGGTGGATATACAATAGCATTTTAGTCATCTTGGTAGTAGCTTAGTACAATACAACATTCATAACCAATGCCTAAACCACGTTGACTTTTTAAACTGTTGAACTGTCTCAAGGCATCAACTCATTTCCTTTTATGATTTTTTTAATGAAAAGATGAGTTACATGTGCTAAGATAAATGTGGGATACTTTACTCTGATGGTTGCCAATTGCCAGGAAACAGCTGTGTATGACATTTATTGACATGATGGAGTCAGTCCTTAAGGAGGTACCTAATGATTTATCACACATGGCATGTGATGACAAACATGACAAATGACTGCAATATCATGACAAGGGAGTGATTTAGGCTTGTTCACAATATTGCGAACATCAAGGTATAGCACGTTTTCCAATGTATTGGTACATAATCATAGTGTTCCAAAATGAAAATAAGGGGTTTTGCTTGTTATCTCTTATGCACAGAAAATAAAACGTTGAAAGTACAGATAGCTGCTTATATTAGGTAGCAGTCCCAGTGTCCCCAGTACCACAACTTTAAATTGGAGGACAGGGAACCCTATTGGGTTCAACAGCCTTTCCAATCTCATGGGAGTTAATTGGTCTGACTCAAGAGTACTGTTGCTGCAGTATTACTGTAGTGTTTATTTGCTTATTGACCTGCAACAATGTAAGTCTGTCAACTGACACATCAAACTGGTTGCTGTATGAAAGTCAGAAAGGGAATTGCATTACACTCTAAAATCAAGAGGTGTACATTCAATGTCCTTTGTTGTTTGTTATTGTTGCAAAAGATTGGAATACATTTGTAATGTTTCTGAGAACCAGTAGGGCGCAGACATGAGCTGCATTATTATTAATTAATTATAGTAATAAAAAAGTAACAATAATGGCGAAAACAACAATAAGTTGTTAGTTTGACACAAGCGTGAACTAGAATCACATATTTAACAAAATACACAGACATGCTTGCATCTTGCTGATCTCCTAAACTTTAGTTTGGTCTATGATAAGTTTATTTGAATGGCGTTTTTCCTTTCATTTAAACTATCTATGCACGTGACCTCTTTGTAAAGCAAGGCATAGAGCGAGGGGGAAGTCGTTCCTTATCCAAATGGTATCTCAGTTAAATCTGACGTTTGTACTTCTGCATGGGTTGAGAAAAAGTGGGTGTAGGCTACACTGAAGCTTGTGAGTATGCTTCACCGGTGCTTCGGTTCAGATGATCTCACACAGCTGATGCGCACATCGTATCTACCAATCACCAAAAGGCTTTGGACAACAAGCAGCATTTGTGGTTACTGAGAGCAGTGAATTAATATGTATTTAAAGGTTCTTAAGTTACTAAATCAAGTTAGTAGCATGTGAGATAGTGAATGTGGCTTACCCTCCGTGTTCGAAAGATCCAGCGGATTTGCAATTGGCGGTTTTGAATCTACTGAAGGGCTTGTCAGTGTATCCAAGATTGGACTGGTCTCAGAGCTGAGCGGTTGATGAAGACGTGCTTTGCACACAACTTCAAACACTTTGCCGTTCGCTCTTTTCCTTTTTTCCCGTAAAATGCCAAGACTTCGTCCATCACACTCTGGCCATTTCAAACCAGGAGGCTCATTTGGAAGGACGCCAGACCGCAGCCTTTCTAATCTGCAAGTTCAGTCCAATAAATTGTGACATATGCTGTCAACGTTGGAATAAGAAATCGATACTCAAGAAAGGGACGCGATATCCGTTCGGAATTTTAACGATCTAGTTCCTTCTATCTTTATAACTATGCGAATTGGAGGCAGGTTGGAGTTGCACGGCTACGCGCATTTTCATCTGGAACAGTGCTGATAGTGACAGATTATTGTTGTTGAGTGTCCATGCAAGACTTGGGGTGGAAACATGTCTGGCCACTTCTCTGAGAGGATCACTGCTATCAGAGATGGCATTTTGGTCCAGCACTTCGGTTTTTACCTCTAAAGTGCCCCGTAAAATCTTATTCATGTTCACCCTCTCCCTCTCTGTCACCTACTTGTTCTATAGCTTGATGAGCTGTTACAACTCGTTGCAGTTCCCCTTGCAAGAAAACTACGTGTACCAAGGGAGGCTGGTGACGGAGGAGACAACTTTCGTTACATTAAGGGATAAACTTTATTCTACATCATCCCAGGGCTTCATCGACGAGGAACTGATCGAAGCTACCGATGCTGACAGAAAAATAACAATTACCACCGTCAAACATAATGTGGAAACCGAGCAAAGAACGATGGAGTGGGTTAGGACTCAGGCGTCTCCAACTAAAGCCGCCTCGGTGTATCACTCCACCGCGTTGGAGAGGGAACACCAGGATATCAGCACCACGGACAGCGAACTCAGGGTGAACTGCACCTCGGATTATGGGGAGAAAAAACTACCCCAAGCCATTATAATTGGAGTGAAGAAAGGAGGAACCAGGGCTCTACTTGAAGCTTTGAGGGTCCATCCCGACGTCAGAGCCGTTGGAAACGAGCCACATTTCTTCGATAGGAACTATGAAAGGGGACTAGACTGGTACAGGTGCGCACAACCCCGTTCACTTTCATTTAGCATCCTGTCAGACTTTCAAAATAAGCATTAAACATTAGCCATGACATGTCTGCTACTACCTAAAGCTCCACTACATCTACTTATTATACTGATGAAAGTAATGTTTCAGTACGTCGTCAATAAGTGATATTCCTCCCTGTGCTGTTTCGTTCAACCATGCCAAGTAGTCCATAATCGATAAACCCAAGGCCGGCTCATTAGCATTAGATTGACATGCAAATAATATATTGAAAAACGATTAAAATAATTCACGCATCGACGTCAAATCTCACCTTTGTTTTGCACAGTATGCCATTTTGCATACTACGCCTTGTGAAACACTGGGATTTCCCTCACACACCACTATTAAAACAGTCAGTGTTTTCTTAAAAGGAGATTTATGGCACCACAAACTTAATGAACCTCATATGTTATAGTCTACTAAATTGCATGCAAAGTTGTGCTTAGTATACATTTCTGTGGTCCTCAAAAAGACGTCTGTGCAACAGGTTTGCCAGTTTTGATTATTCCCCATAATATGCTTCAAACAATGATAGGAGACATTCTGTTTGTGTGCATTACATATGTGCATATAACTAGTTTGCACACACTCATTAGTCGTTACTAGCTGGTCCTAATATCGCTACCAATGACACTGTAAATGTCGTATAGTGTACTGTAGGTGCACATATGTACTACAGCACATTTTTCTATCAAATTCTCTTTACACCTGTATTTACTTCTTACACAGCAGGTAAAAGAGAGAAATGCTTGAAATAGAGATCACAGGCAAGCCTCAAAGTCCATCCAGACCTTTTGCAGGCACGAATAAGAGAACATATCTTAATTTTGATCTGCTTAAGCAGGCTAGATTTCTTTGATCCAGCTATTGTCCCTCTCACATGCTAAGATTAAGTTGCTGTCCACACCAGGTATTCAATATCAGCTAGGGGTATTTTTTTAAATAAATTCCCAGCAGTGTTTGGGTTGTGCCTGTTACATGATTTACACATGTTTCTTCAAGGAAAAAAAATATTTGCCGGGTTCAATCATGGTCCATGTGACACAGGCTCAGTAAAGCGTAATTCCAGCATTACGATGTCTGACCAGGGGAATGCAGGATTTGAAATGTCCTCACTGTGCTGGTGAGAATGAATTCAACACACAGAGTTCCTGCATAGGCCCATAGTAGTGCTGTGGCTCTTCACAACCATTATTGTGGCACAGGGCTTTGGGTAGAGGAGCATCTGCCTTCATCTCACTGCAGAGGAATGGGAGCTCTCGGCTGTTCATTTAGCCCATGTTAATGTGAGCCATTTCATTATTGTCACGGTGCGGGGCTCATTAGACAGGAAGATGACAGGCTTACATAAATAACCCCAAAGTGTGCTTGTGTGTTTTAGTGCCCCTGAGCCAACGAAATCCCTTAAGCGCTCTTACATTTATTTCTGCGTCCGTCCTCTGAGTAACGTTAACCTCAGAATGACGCGCATGTGCAGGAATTAAAGAATCTGGGAGCTTAGGTTTTGCACCTATGGGTTGGATTCATCCAGTTGGCCTGTTCTATCGGCCACCATGTATTATAGTGTGACAGGGGAAAGGGTTAAACGCAGATTTATAAGATATGTCAGCTTTCCTGATGACTTTAGTACAAGCCATGTCACGGATGACCCGAGGACTGGTCATCGTTGAGAGTCTTACGTTCATGCTGTTCTAAAAATATATTTCTGTAGTGGCAATAATGGGCACAGTGCAGTCTAATGTGTGCCTAGTACTTTGAACTCATAAGCAGCTGACGATCATAACCACTTAATATTACTTTTAAAGGCTGAATCTAGTCACTTTATCCAACCAAATGCAATGAATGCATTTAAATGTGAAATGGTTTCACTCTTTGCACATTGTCATAGCTGAGTATGTTATGAGTAACACTCGTACGACCTAAAGTCAAACTAAATTCTAAACGTATTCAGTTCGAAAGAATGTGTTATAATTTAGCATGTTTGATATGTTTAATAGGGTTCTATTTGTCTTATTTAACATTTTTGGAATACAGCGATTACTGCATTTGCTTATTGAAAGAGTAAGATTATCCACAGATCCTGAGAGTCATCCTGTAGGCCTAGTGGATAGCCCACTTCATGGCTTAGCATGATCAATATGTGTCTTCATTTCCGTTAGCTGGGCGCTGTCCTAGGTGCTTGACTAATAATGTTTCACTGTCCATAAACTCTTATTGTATGCCATAGGGTTCACAGTCTCGATCTCTCTCTCTTTCTTTCTCGCCTTTTCTCTTTCTTGCTCGCTCTCTCACTCCCTCTTTTTCTTTCTTCCTTTCTTTGTTTTCTCTCATCAGCATTTGTATAAAATATCAGCAAATCATTGGAATCACTGTGCAAGCTGCTAGATTGAAGCTCTCTGTAGCAGGCTCTGTAGTAGCTTGTCTAGCAACATCTGGATGTGACAAGACACTCCATACATTCTCTTCATTCTTAGTTGTGGTTCTTTGCTGTTTTTGGCAGGACACCACCAGAGATGTGGTTTTTCTCATGAATCTACAAACTACTCATTGTTCTCCAATAAACATCCCAACTTCCGAATGGAACAAACTTGTTCAGTTCCAGGGCCATTCAATACGAATCCATGCCACACCAATGCTTGTGGTGGATGTGCTTTCTGTTGCTCTGGGCTAGTTGGGGAAGCTGCATCACGTAGCTCCTTCTGTTTCTCCTCTTTCCAATCTGTAGCTGTTCCACAGGTCATGCAATATCATAGGCCCACATCTCCAAGGGTCTCTGCATAGTCCATATTTCCAGGGTTCTTGAGATTCAGTCTGATGTCTGCATGAGGTCTAGAAAATCCCACATTTCTAATCACCTCTGTAGCTTGTCAGAAAGAGTCCATATAAATCTTCATTCAGGATACACTGTGCAAGTTGTTCTCTTCTCCATTTTGTCTAAATGTGAATTTCCCCCCCTTACGACATAAATGTTACCTCCTGACACAATGTTTAAAAGCGTGTCAGGGAGGGCCGCATGCCGTGTTAAACCTCTTACTGCTTTTGTAGACAAGCTATAGTTTTTATTGAGTAGGTCATCCTTAATGTGTGTCAGGTAATAACAGCAGCGCTATCATTAGAAGGCTCACACCACTGCTTGTAAATTGATCTGGCTTTAAATAGGTGGTACAAACAACAAAGGGTTAATGGATATCATATAAACAACTCTATTGCTTGTACTGTAATACAATTGATTTTCCAGTAGATTATTTGAGTAGTCTCACTGTGCACATATCCCATTGTGGCTGTGGAAACTGCCAGGAAACAAATCGCTCTGAAAAGCTTGTGAGGTATTCAATCCTTCCTATCTACATGTTGTTGAATTGACACTTTGACCTTGTTAGCAATAAATGCTGAGAATATTTGACACTGTCAATATTTTGAGTTGTGGTGTACCTTTGCAAGCCTATGGTCCAGTGTTACAAAACTATAGTGTGGCAGTACTGTGCAGCAAATGAAGTATGATGAGACAGTATTCAGTGTCATTTACCCAATGTCGGAGAGTATCACACTCCATGCTCTCTAGCCTCTGGTTTACCTAAGATGGAGGTTTTTCTTTCAGTTTCTCATTTGCTTTCATGGGATGTGGCCATTACAAGATGTCCAAAAAATTCTTCTTTCTATCACCAAGGACTTTTTTCCGGGTGTGAGTTATCAGGCTTCCTGATCAATAGAAGCTACACAGCTCTGAAGCCCACACAGCAGTTGTACCTTAACCAAGGCCGTACAATGAAGTGCTCTCATTCTCGTCCCTACTTTATCATTGAAGGTTTCTTGTTTTGTACAGGGCTGTGAATCCCTGCTGAAAATAATTTCACAGGCTCTTCTTTTCTTCCCTGAATACTAAATTCACATCATGTAGGGAGTGTCAGAACATCATGTCTGTCTGTGCTGCTGGGGGACTGAGAGGAAAGAACAGTGTGTACTCCAGCCCTGGCTTCACCCTCGCCCTTCAGGAATAAGACAGGACATTCTGACAGGAAGTGTGTGACGGAGACACAGATCCACTGCAGAGCAGGGCAGCAGAAAGTCTAAATCCAGTGTTTATCCCTTGTTTACCCCAGTGCCCCCCCTCCCCTTCACCGCGTAACTCTACAGGAAGCTCAGCCCCCAACTCCTGCCACCCGACTAGGGGCCCGTGACTCCAGCCACTGGGGAGATGGGATTGAGGGAGGTGGGCCAGATCCCTTAGCAGGCTGGATGCCATCCCACCATCCCTCCATCCCTCCATCCTCCAGCTGGGCTTGTGTGCTATTGCAGCGCCTGCCTCCACGTCCCGCTCCTCCTTAGCGCGGCAGAATCTGCCCACGCCTGATAAGGCGACGCCAAGGCTCGCAAGGACGCACCTCTGGGTACTCAGATGCCAACGCGGCAGTCGTGGAATTAAACTTTTTAATTAGCAGCATGCCCCAGTGCCTGTCGAGAGAGTGGACTGCAGCAGTCAGGTCTGTCTCAACACCATCACTGCCCCCTTCCCCCCTCCTGCCCTTCTTTCCACTTGATTAAACTCCCAAGTAACACGAAGCCCAGAGATTCTACCACTATCCACAACACCAATCACATTTACTTCCTGTCCCAGCATTTTATACTTTTCCTTTTTTTATTGGATCCAAACATGCCACGGTATAGTGAAACAGATGACATTCAACCATGGAAACTGAAAAGGAAACTGAAAAGAGGGAAGCTTTTGTGTCCCTTGACTATCTTTATCATAAATAGACACACCATAATGAACAATAGAGTCTGCGGTCATATTGCTGCCTTACCATCCTGCATGTGATTCATAGTTACCATTCAAATTTCATTTATTTTGGTGTAAAAGCTCATATTTGTATTCTGTAGTTTTGTAATAATTTGTCTTGTATCAATATTCAAATGCTGATCATTATTGTAGTCTGAACAAAATGTACATCTTCATTAAATGATACAATATTATACTGTATTTCAAATATTTGAATATATGTGTGTGGCACTGTAATGCTAAGCTGTGAAACAATCGAGACCAGCATCCACACAACACTTTCACAGCCTTAAAATGGTTTTCCACTTTTATGGAACCATCCATGCTTTCTATTGTGTGAATGTAGGTTCAATTCCTTTTGTGTCACTCCAGGGTCAGCCTTTGGAGTGATCTTAGTCCATTTCTATTGTGGCACAAGAATTATGAAAGAAGAAAGACTGCTGCATTCTGACTGTCAAGATGGGTGGGTTAGGGTAGGCCGTTTCATTCTGCTCAAGCTCCTCTTCTCATGCAATTGCAGTACCCCTCTCTCTCTCTCTCTGTCTCTCTCTTTCTTTCTCTCTGTTATACTCAGGCTGTATAGTGGCTATAATTAGGCGTCTAAATGGAATCTCTTTTAAAGTTGACTTTACACAGAGTTCACTCACAGTGTAATTATAATTTGGTTTATGCCAACACCATGTATCAGGACTGTGGCATGGCTAACCATCAAGACAGTCAGACTTGAGTTGTCTGTCAGCTGAAATGAACTCAGTTCTGCCTTCTCTTTCATTGTCGTTGGGAAGTCTTTGGCCTGTATTTTTGTTCCATGCTATGGATGGATTGCCTTAAAATGACAACCACAGCCTGCCTGCTAAATGATTTATTTTGGACCAAAAATAAAGTATAAGCTGAAGTCATTTTAAGCTTAAAAGGATTCCTATCTCACAGGGATTATTTACTTGCCGCAGAATTGCCATGATGTGGTTCTAGTTGGGAGGAACAATGATTCCATTCGACAGAATGCTGGTTCACAGCCATCTTTAAATCTCAGCGAATAAGACTTCCTTGGGACAAATAAGCATGTCAATCATACTTGTCAAGATTCTAATTTTCCTTTTGCTTCTCCTGAAGCACTAGAGCTGTGTATGTCCCTTATCTGCAGTGAGGGATGCAGTCATGACACAAACTTAAAAGCAGGCTGATGCATTGGTGTAGTCAGGGCAGAGCCCCAAACAGGAATGGCCATGAAGCCAAGACACAAGGGCTGCTGGGAGCATGTTTCAAATATGTGCCCATGACCTGACATGTGCTTCAGGAGTGTGTTATGCTGAGGGATGTGGTGGGCTGGAAATCATAACTTTCCCCTGCGTGCTGCACCACTATTATCATTCCGCCTGAATACCTATGACATGTTACACATACAAGCTTTCTCACACTGTAGGTTGTTCATCAATTTGGCAGCATGGCCAAAACACTGAGATTACGATGAAATGGAAGCAGAGTATATTTTCTTCTTGACCATTAAATACCGTAACCGTATTTTTCATTCATAGACCAACGTTTTTTGAAGAAAAGTGACAAAGTTTAAGCCACAGTACAAATGATGTGTGCGATACCTTGCACCAAAATACTTCTTGAATCAATGACGTCATCCACGGCTCAGAATCTATTTTCTTCTTGACTATTAAATACAGTAGCCGTATTTCCATGCATTGACCGAAGTTTTGGACTAAAGAAGTAAAGTTGTGTAATTGATATGTGTGATCTGTTGAGCCAAAATACTTATTGAACCATTGAAGCCATCCAGAGCTCAAAAAACAATCTGACAGGCTTAATTCAATTATGGGAGTGAGATGTGCTGAGACTCCGGAGGTGTGAGCTAATTCCTCTGTTTACACCCCTGAGTCACTGTCACAAACAAAGACAAACACATTCATTGGCTTCCAGGAGCTTGTCTTCTGTGATTGTCCCATTGCCTTTGAAGTTTCTCGTCGCTTTATGTTGTTTATTTATTCATGCTCTTTCTTTGCCTGAAATCACCATGGGGTATTCCGTTAGAATAATTTTAGCACAGTGTGAAACAATGTAGGAGCCGAGTATTAGATGCGTAAAATTCGCATGACGCAGTCCTTACATAGAATTTGGTATAGATCTGGAGTGATTCGGATCTTGAGGAAATAATTTTCATGGGGGGAAACTGTATTTAGAACACCTTCACATGTCTGTGGGTTCCAAGCATGCTTCATCAAGCAACCATAGGCGTATCTGTGCTTTATTGGTATCTGAAGTACTTTAAAATCTTTAGTAAATCCATCCAGTAACATCAGCCGAGCACAGAAAACAGTGTGAGACATTTTTATACAGAGGCCGCGGCATATGCCAAACTCCTATGAGACTTCAACTAAACCGATGAAATGCAAAACAACGCATTTAGGGATTATGCTAATTACTAATTGGTGTATCAAAAGGTGATTGTTTTTCCTGGATTATTTGGATTATTGGCAGTAAAGATTTAAGGGAAAGTTGACGTGCTCTGCCTGTTTAATAGAGCCATTATCTGTGCCTGACCATGAGAAACTGGGGGTAATATTTTCTCTTTTATGCTCTTAGATTGCTGTGTCATACATATTCACACACAGATCCACACTAGAATATGGCTCAGATAAGTCATGGCGTGACATAGAATCTTATAACCGTTATATCTACTAAACATATATATGTAAATACATGTGTATATTTACAGTATATATATATTTTTTTATATTTTTTTTATTTACCAATATGCACAAAGGTGCACCATGCACATGTATACCTACTGTATACTCAATTACAACTGTTCAACATTTTAAGATATTTTTACGTCTTCTAATGTATGAGGCTTATGTCTATCTCATGTCATCTTAAGTTAAGTAGGTAAAAGATAAGTAAAAAAAATAAACATAGCAACTCACACTTACACTGCCAGGATTAAGCTTTCCTAAACTACTTTTCATCTCTGAGTTTCTTTTGAGCAGCACCTGGGTGTTCACCTTCATCTTCAGTATGCTTGGGATGACTCTGCCAACAGAGTCTGTTCACTCCAATCGACCTCCAGTTTGTCTCGTGTGTACAAGACAAGAGGAGAGAATCTTAAGTATTAATTGATTTTTTAACGAGCATACATTTACATTCAGACACCTGCAGAACAAATTGGGGCTATGCTGTGTTGCAAAAAGGCTATTTTAATTGATCTCTATGATGAACACAGAGGACAGGCCCCCTGTTGGTTTATTCAAGGTCACTTTGTCATCACAACCCTATAATGTGTCCTCTGTTTTTTTAAAGGGCCAACTTACCATGAAAGCGCATCTGGTCAGAGGTGAGAAGGTAGCAATGGTGTAACTAATGGGTTTATTTAATTTAATTTACTGCTGTGGCCCCTGAATCATAGAAGGCATGCTGGCCACAGTAGATTGAGGTTGCTGTGGAAAAGAAAGAAAGATTAACCCTCTTCTCAAAAGGGCAAAATTCACTCTCATGTCATGCTGGATTTTCTTGGTGATAAAGCAGGCTATATAAATCTGCAGAACCAAATGAATACAGGTTTGTGGTGAAATGGGGCTCTCAAGCTTATTTCTTTACAAGCTTCCTAATCAACGTCATGCTGGGGTCTTGCAAACCTACAATGGATGCAGTGAGCCTTTGCAACAACAATCACTTGCAAACGTGCCAGCCAAATGGCTTTCTTACATATCTGACTTTACATCAGATTATTTGGGGCACTTATTTGGACTCCCTTTCCTATGTGATCAAAACGATATGATTTTATGGCCTCCTGTTGACCTCAACATTAACATGCATTAATGATTAATAAACATTTGATGCCATTGTTATGGTCATATGTCAGACCTAATCTGTGTTATGTTTTCTCTAATTTACCATTTTTGAATTCCTGATGCAATCTGTAGAATATAAATGAAGCAATCCCTTCAGCCCCTGCGCTGCATTGTCTGAGCTCATGCTGGATGGCGTCTGTTTTGTAATAAATCTACTTTTTACAGGACTAAACACGTACACACTGTACCTTGGGTAAACGCAACAAATACTTCAGGGCTCAGAAAATTAATGTGGCGTGATAATTAGTTAACCAACAGAGCGATGCCAGAGGAAGAAATTTTACACCTTGTGTTCAATAACAGATAGTTTAATTTGCCTTGCTTACAATGGGCATATGTTTCTTCATGCTATTTTATGGCTCTAGTCATCTAGTCTATTTAGCTGGTTCATTATTCCATCTCACACAGATGGATCATCACAAACACTCCATGGATGCTTTTACTTCCAAGATATCTTGGATTGTGGTGCCCTGACAAAGCATTAAAACAGCAGGCAAACCACAGATTTCTTGGATCTGAAAACTGGGATACTCCTGGCATTGTCAATTCACTTGGAGTTTGTCATTGGCTTATGATGAGTATTGGAGATTTTAGCATTCTTAAGCCAGAATATAGCAAACAATGCATCTGCTCAATTTCTTCCTTCCTTGAAAATGCAAAGCATTGTTTACTGAACCACTCTCCACACTCTCACACTTCTATCTTCACATGAATGGCTCAAGGTTTGTGTAATAACCTACTGTTGGAAAATGGATGCATTGATGCTGTTTTGTAAGAGTTATGTGTCGGCTGCAGCATTTGTAGTCAAAAAAAGAAAATATAAAAAGCTTTGTGTCAAGTTTGGCTACTCTTGAGGCAAAGTTCTATTTTCTATGTAAATGATGTCAAAAGTAATAATCTAGTTTGATAATGAGAACACAATGTGTCGTTCAGATAATCTTTGACAACACAAAGGGCATACCCCCTCTGCCCCAGATAAATAGTGCCCCACAGGGCCTGTCTTAGGCCTTTTTGTTTTGCAAGCATAGGTCTTTTCTTCCTTCTGGCTTGTACATTATCAGAATTTGAAAGACGCAGCAAAGTCCACCACACGTTCTGTCAATTTCTGAAACTCAACAGAGCAATCCCGGTGAGATAATGAATGCAATCATCTTGGCTCCTATGGTACAAGTACAATTACGAAAAAAGGAGTCAACCTTTGGACCTATGCATGTGGTGAGGGGTAAAATAAACCAAATAGTCTCTACCAACTCTTGATGAAAATAACAGTGTGCTGTAGGAGTCATTTTTCTTCATGTTTTCTTAGTGATGCCTTCATCAATGCAATATTTTTTGGCCTGCAATGTTGCAGTCTGTAGTTAATCATGTATGTTTTTTCAGAACCTGTTGTACCATGTTATGTTTGGTTTTATTATTATATACCACATTCAGCGATTAAATAAAATAGACAATTATGAATTAAATATCAATGTATAATTGAATTATAAAAATACAAAACCAGATACGAAAATTGCATATTGAAATTAAACAAATGTTGACAAATAACCGTCTGTTCCATTGGGATATATGGCATGGACCAGACAGAGTATGTTTGTGTGTGTGTGCTTTAAATGGTTCAGTGCAAACCCCTGTGCTGTTTATCTTCTAGCCTGTTTGCACCCAATGAGGAGTGATGACCCACTGGTTTGACTGACAGTCACCACGGCGCCCCCTAAAACCATATCACTGCAGCCTCTGGGTATGATCCCAGCCTCATCTGTCCCTGTGCTGTGTCCTGGACTTGTTTGTTTTGGAAAGAGCCCTCAGCCTTAGCTGTCCTCTTTATTACTGGAGCCCCTAATGCCTTGATTTAATGCACTCTCAGAGGTCAGATATTGCGCTGGCAGCTACCGACCACTTCCTTCTTCACTGCCACATTAATAACAGCAAACAAATCAAGGACACACTGTAAATTTCCTCCCTGGCATATTGGAGCTGTTTGGATGTGCAATGTGGACATCTTTATTACAGTGAGCAAATTTGTCTGCAAAGGAAAGATATTTGTTTTTTAATTCTCAGTCACATGTCCAAAACATGTGCCACATGTCTCAATAAATTCAGTCCCTGCGGGATAGTTGTACTGGGTTTTAGAAATTCTCTCAGGCTTGTGTCTCATCTATAGTATGACACATAAAGCCATGTAGAATGACACATCCAACTTTTTTCTGAATTGCAGTGCCTTGCAGAAGTATAGTACCCTTTCTGAAAAGTCATCTTTTTCAACTTTACAGACACATTTTCAAACAATTTTCAAACAAAATGACAGCAAAAAACTCAATGCATTACAGCTCACATACTGGATGAAATTGAAGACCATTTTAAATTGAGGAGAGTGCATCCGCATTGTACTGCCGCAAACCCGTATCTGGTTTGTGCCAGCCAGATTTTCTGCACAAATGTATCAGATTCCCCTTCATCAAATGATGCGGATGTGGTCGGACAGGAGAATTATTATTGTTGTCAGCATGTGTTTATCTTGATGTAGCCCCTCAGTAATCAACTTTATCCAGCAAGCACATTTCATTTGATTCAAGTGCTATTGCAGTCAGAACCCTTGTATATTTGAGTAGGAGTCTGACAGTAACCATTGAAAAAAGATTTTTGATTCCTTGTAGTCTCTTTAAGATTTCAGTCATGTTTCCAGACACTACCTAGGAATTATTACATTCATATTACATTCTATGAATACCTTTGATGTATTTTTGCATCCACTTAAAAATACATATTTAGCTCAATCAATTTAATCTTTACCTCGCTGAGGGATGAATGCTTTCTGAAGAGTTTCTGAAAATCTGTATACTCATTCGTCCATCCGGGCACAGCTGGGCACAAATTCTAAACTCTGAATGCACTGTTGTAGTCATTGGAAACCCTTATTGGAAGTCACTGGATTTGCGGGCAGGTGTCCTCATCAAAGCTGGAGGAGACCCAGCTGAATACACAGCTGCTTTAATCTCTTCAACCCTATCTAGAAGGTGGCATCCCATTTGGCTTAGAGCTGACTGCCCATACATGGAAAAACATATTGATACAATATGTACCAACTGTAGTTGTGATCATAAATGAAGCATATTATACCATAAAGCATATTCCCTGTGTTATTTTTTGTTTTGTTAGTTTTTTTCTTGCAGAAAAGGCTAGAGTAGTACTGAATCACTGAGGCAGATGTCTGTAAATGCAATGCCAGTAGCGTATTTTGAGTATCAGAAACTCTGGGGACTCAAACCTTTCAGCGGACTCTGGGTAAAGTTACAGCATTGCCAGTGACAAAAATTGTGGTGGAAATGCACAGGTTTTCAGTCCTGTGTTTACACTCTTCTCCATATAGTTTTTACGCCATTAATCTCTTCATGCATCCTCTCTTTCACTCTCCTTATGAAAGCTTAAACTGCCCCAGGCTATTCTCATGCAACAATGCCTCACACTGTCCATAACACAGAAAAGCATTCACCTGACTCACTGGAGACCATGAGTATTTCAAGAGAAGGCACATCTGTCACAAAAGAGCAGTAGCTAAGACAAGCTTGTTTACAATTGGAATAGCGAGATTTTGCCTTTAGTGATGTTGATGATGCTATGAAAAGAAACTTACAGTAATAAAAAGTGGGATATTAATGTCACTGCTTCTAAAAAAAATGAAACTGGAGTAATCAAAGACTAAACATTAATTACATACATGAACAAATGAGTCTTTTTTAATGGTGATCAACATCAAAGGTACTGTAGTAGAGGACTCAACACAAATAGGATCCTCAGGGAGTAATCATTTTGTGTGTGAAAAAGAAAGTGTGCGTGCCTGATTGTGTGTACAGTGTAAGTGTGTGTGTGTGTTTGAGAGAGAGAGAGAGAGAGAGAGAGAGAGGAGAGAGAGAGAGAGAGAGAGAGAGTGTGTATTTCGTTTGTGCTGAATGAGAATATTTTCACTTTGGAAAATCCGTGATTCTCTGATGATTCATGCTTTACTCAAGGAAAAATGCAACATGTTGGTCTGCCCCACTGCATAATCAACATCATTAGGAATTCTATTTCTCTCCCCTTGCTATTAAAAATGAACAGACCCACTATGGCTGCAAAACTTGGCAGCCGGGACTTGGTCTTGATTTGCAGGCAAACCAATGAAACGTCTTGGCGGGGGCGGGCATTCTCTCAGATGTTAAGACATATGAATTATGCAGAAACCAGCTGTTCCAATATTTATCACTATGTGTGAATATTTGTATGCTGATGAAGAGGACACAATCATTATATTTGTTTTATATTTAGACTTTTAAAATGACTGATGGATGCTATTCATGAAATATTCTGGCACTGGTACATTGCGAACAGCTTTGAATACTGACATTATCAATAGTGCTAATTACAAAAGAACAATCAAATGTTCAATGGAAAACAATAATTTTACCTCCACTAACAGTCAACTGAAGTTAAGACCAATACAACTAAGGGAATTAATTGATTGTGTTTCTTTTTTTATTCCCAAGCTAAATTATGCACCGAAACATTGTTTATGCGTCAAACCAGGCCTCGTTCCAGAATCCTACCCACAAAGAAGCTCAGCAGTAATTGGCAACACCAAAGTAGAGACTTTGCAAACAGACACCTTTCTAACTCAGTCCACCATGCAAATAATGTTTAGTATGAGAAAAGCAGAGCCAGCTGTCTTTTAAGTTTCATCCCCTAGGTTCTAATGCCAAATTCAGTTGAGCTGTGCAGTGTTTAACCTCTCCACCCCCGGATCCCCAAGGCTCTGGCTGGAATATCCTGACTGAAAATTAATGCAGTGGTGGGCGGCGATTGGGGAGGTGAATGAGGGATTGTGAATGACGGTGAGATAATTGGGGTCTGCAGCAGCTTCCCTTCCTCCCTCAGATCTGGGGACAGGAATGGAACGGGAGAAAGGGGAAAAGGCTTACTCAGCAGAGGAGCACATTTGAGGTGGGCGCTCAACCCCCCCCCCCCCCCCCCCCCTCTGCTAGCTTGTACTCTAGTAATGGCCCTTTAGTACACTCTGACTGACTTGGTTAGATATATTGCGTGTAGCTTACCTATATTGAGAGTTACTCCTCAGCTCAGCTGTCAGCCACCCCGGTGGAGAGTGCGGTCCGCTCTGCACGGCACTCCAGGGCGAGCGGAGGGAGCCACTAAGTGGTGCACCTTGGCGAGCGCCCTGTTTACCCGCGAGACACTCACAACACTGACACATGCTCTCACGATGACTAATAAATCATTGAGGGTCTGATGTGCATCGATGGAAACGCAGTGTCAGAGTTTTGATACTTGATTAGCATTTCTGTCACTTTGCCTTACGTTTAACATAACTCCAGCTGCGCAACTCAATTCACACTTCCCATTGGCATGACAATGACGAGCCATTCCTCAAACTGACAGCCTGACATGACAACATGTTCACAGAAGGGGAATTCTACAGAAAGTCAGGGAGACACACAAATAAAAATAAACATTCTGATATGTTATACCACAGCATTCTAACTTACTGCAGGTGTCATAACATGCTCACTAAAGTATATGTTAATACCTTTAACACTGACTTTTGGTCATTGTCTCATGGATGGAATATAAAAGTCTTCAGTGGAAAACACATGGATGTGCAATACCATTTACACAATTTAGCAGTCAAAGTTGTTCAAATCTGATAACAGCTGCTCATTCTCCATAGTCCTGAAGAGTAAATTGAGTAGTCTTTCTGTGTAAGATTATGCAAATATTGCTGTGAATGACCATGACCCTCTCCATTTTAAAATGCCATAGTTTTCTCTGAATAATAATTTTTGGGGGATTATGTGTTAACACTAAATCTTTGGCCTGTGCTCTGGTTTGTGGCAGTAGTTTACCCCTGGCCATTTACACAGTTAATATTAGTAATGAAAGCAACTAATACTGCCTCCCTGGGGCTGTCGGTATGTTGATGCCTGTCGGTCTTCTGCTCCCCCTGTAATCGCTCTTGGGGCTACACCCCTGAAATAATCATGATTTTGGCCTTCAATCAGTAAAAGGCAGAATATGTTACTACTATATGTATGAGTAAGAAGTAAGTCTGTTATAACTAAGTAGAGTGGTTTAATAAGAAGTAAGAGTTTTTCTTCCCAAGCCATAATGGAATTTTTTTGTTTAAACTTCAAATGAACTTCAAATGTTCTGGGTTTTCTAATCGTACTGTAGCACTCAAACTCTTAGCAAACTGAGTTGAATTTGTGTTTTTTATACAATAGACTGTTAAGTCATTGTCATTTGATTTTATACTCCACAATCAGGTAGTTCTTTTGAAAAACTGAACATTTTAGTATCCAAAATTGAAAACAACTGATTTGTTTTTCTGCTGGGTACAAACCAAGTAATTAGAAGAGGAAAACAATCGCAGAGAGAAACTACTTGTGTTAAATAATCACATAAATGTAGTAATGAGAGCTTTTGACATGGTTTTCTTTGTTTTATTACTGCATATCCAAACTAAGCATGAAAAGTTCAAGCTACAGTAGTCCTCTGGGTTTGTTGGATATCTATGATTCTCTTTGAGAACACACTGAGGCCACTGACCTTTGCCCAAGGCTGTTGACGTACATTGCATATCCTCATTGGCTTCTTCTCCAAACAAAGTTCAGTTTAGAACATAGACAAACATACTCCCCAGCGTTTGCGTTTGATTTGCATTTCTGCTTCTGTCTGTCCAAGATTTCATATCACCATGTTTTGGTTTTGGATATGGGAGTGGCGATATGGATAAAAAACGTACTGTCTATATTAATGGAAAACACCTGTGTTCTTCTGACATTGGTTAAAATGTTGGACCGAGCAAGAGTCTAACATGTTGTTTTGGGGCATCCCAACAATGATAAAAGCCACTGTAAGACTTCTGCGACCCAATTAACCTGAATGACTTTGACTAACTGGATGTTATGGAGCGTGTTGTTCAGGTTCAGAATACTAAGTCTGCAAATTTACATTTGGCCATGTAGTGCTTTAAGAGGAGAATCTAAAATGAATAATCAGTGTTTGTAGAATTGGTCCTTGTAGCACAGTTAGCCACTATGTGTGAAAATGATTACTGCATATCTTCGAGAGCATGATTATCAAGGCTTGCAGTACAGTACTGTTGAACAACTACTTTAAGCCTTGTATGTAGCACATAATCTACAATAGAAAGATTGGATTTACTGTAATTGAAAGCAAAAACTGGATCTGTTTTTGTTCATTCAGTCCGTAAATGTCTCAACATAAAAATGAAATACAAAAGTGTCCCTGCCTTTAACTGCATCTGAATGCCTGCATATTTCTAATTCATTTTGTTTCATTGGTAAGATACACCATGCATGTACTACCCCGAATATTGTATGTTTCTCTATCACAGCATTACTCAACAGTCTGCGGTTTCAACTGTTGCTGTCACTGTCTCTTACTACATCATATTTCTTGCTGTACATATTGGAGTTTCACAGTTGCACCAGTAATAGCCTTTTAGTGCTACAGTAGCACCAGTGCATCTGCAGCAGTATTATTCGTCCTGACAGTTTTAGTGGTGCAGCTGCATTATCCCAGCACTATCCCAGGAATAAACTTGAGTCTGCCATGTCAGTCACCTCAGATCTAACCCAGTCACCTTTTTCACAGTTTTCACCTACCAAAAAGCAGCACATTGATCCGTCCAAAGTGAGTTAAATCATTAGCTTCACTTCATTTGCGTGATTTCTTTATCCTTAATTTTCTAATTCCATCATTCAGACATCTATAAATACAACATGTGCATTCCTTTTGTGTTGTTGCATGGTGTTTGTTAGTTTTTTGTACTGAATTGCTTCTCCATAAAGGTCTGGATTAAAACCAAATCGCTTTACATTCATTAGTCAAGGTTAGAAACACATTTTTGGTGGTGGGATTGGCTGCAGGCCCATGTTTTCCGATATTTATTGCTTCTGTAAATCATTTAACATTTGGCAGTTCTACAGGCAGGAAAGTGTTCACTCCAGCCAAAGTCTCTGTCAGCTGTGAATCAATTTAGATTAAAAGACATGAACCTCATGCCATGATTCCAATAGGAAACTACTTAAAAATGCAAATGATCAGCCTTGCTGCACCGAATAAACATTGGTTACTGTTTGGTTTTCACTAGGACTAGTAAAAATGCAGCTATAAATTAAGTAAGGGGGGGAATAAGTAAGGATCCCTTTACGATTTGTATCCAAAAAGCATCACTTCTAGTGACGCCTGCAGCACTCAAGCTATACTGGGTTTGATCTGAGATGTTTTGCTAAAAGGCAGAAATTACACACAGTAATACAGCGCCATATGTCTTTTCCCAGCTTTAAAACTCTAATATTCTTTGTATGTCAGGTACAAAAGGGGAACATTTCTGAACCCACACCCTTGTCATTTCCTATTGTTGATCTCAGCTGCAAATATCTAGGCTCTACAGTTTGGTGTAACAAGATTCTGTTAGACTAATAGGTTTCACACCTGTCATTAATGGAAGGTCAAATATTAGAAATAAGTGCTATTCAAATCTTCTGTAATTGAATATTTAAATGGACAATTAAAATCCCCGTTGGAGGTTGTGATAAGGGAAATTAGCCTTCCTTTATTCACCTGCCATGAATGTGGCTTTCATTCTGTTATCATGCCATGCCTCTCTATGTCGCAAAATATATATATTTTTTCCTCCCTAGACTGTCATGCTGGTTTAATAAAAGATAGCACAGAATTATAGAGAAGACAATACTAGGTGTTTGCTCTCCCCCCTGCTGTGGTAATGGCCTGGGGACGCTGATTAAATACCACAGGAGTCTCTGTCCAACCGGCTTATTCTGTCCTTACACTATGTGGGTGAAACACACCATTCCCTCGCGTTCACACCCGCCTTAAGAAAAGAATGAAATTAGCCACACTTCCCACATAGTCCAGGAATTCATAGGCACCTCATGCTGCCTTCAGATCCTAAAGTTTCTTTCCTTTTTTCCCTCTTTGTTTTCTCTTCTGTTCTTTTTCTATTGCAAGACGTAATCCAATCTGCTGCAGAAGGCTTTGTGTTAACATTGCACTTTATTTATAGAAGTGAAGTTAACGGAATCACAGGAGCTAAGGGAAGAAATCTTCCAAACACGTCAGGTTCGGCATCGAGTACCAGCTCTGGATATCTAGTCCCTAGGTGGAACCATGGAAATACTTTGCTTGCTATGAAACTAAACAGGTTTTCAACTCCCACAAATCCTGAGGTCTCACTCAAGTGCCAAGCACCATGTTGTGATATAATTTGAATGGTGTTACTCTCAAATGCTTTTTGATTAGCAAGCCGTCAATTGCTGAAAACAAATTTGTTGAGCCATTTTCCGTGCATCAAATTGTATCTGTTTAGCTGTGACCTGCACCTTTTTCTGCCGGTCAGTTGGTTGGTTGATTCACAAAAATGTTCCCACCCTTTGCACTTATGTGGTCGCAGCTATTGCAAATTTGCGGTTGTCTAAATTTGACAAACATGTTGCCCATGAGGATACAGCTCATTGAAGAATACATTCCATATGAAATACATTAAAACAATTTAAAACTGTTTTATTTTAAATTGTTATGAATACAAGGCAAGGAAAGTTTATTTGTATAGGACATTTCAACAACAAGGCAATTCAAAGTGCTTCACATAAAACCAAAACATTACAACAACAATAACAATGCAAAAGAAAACAAGATTTTAAAACAATTAAGAACATTCAATAAAACATTTAAAACATTCAACAACACATTTAAACTTTCTCAACACAGACTGAAGTGAAGTGCTTTTAGATGTAACCATGTATATAGATGTAATAGTAATCAACTGAGCATTAAATGCCATTATTAGAAGTGATTTCAAACATCATCTTAGTTTTATTTAGTCTTTGATGCCCATCGCAGGACCCTGAATACCGTACTTTCTGTCCATACTGTTGAAACTCTGTTCCCATAGTGCCTTGAGTGCTCGCCTGAGCCCCATGACATCAGTGTAGCCACTCTCCAATTATAGTTTGTCCTCCGTTATCCAAAAGCAGAGATACTACGGGGAGGGGTAAGTGAGGGGAGGTAAGTTCCCCACGATAAGTACTGGAGAAGTCCCTCATGCATAAGGCGAAAGCTCGCCTGGGGCAGGATACACCGGAGAGCTCTCTGGCACTCGCTAATCTGACCACCCACCAGCTCTGACCCGAATGTTTCCAGTGTCAGCAGCAGACTTCAGGACAAGCCCACCCTTCCATCACTGTCACAAGCAGCTCTAATGAGCCTCACAGGGTGCAGGGTCAATGACTAAGCTGATTTGCCTACTGATAAGCAATCACCAGCAGGCATAGTGGTGTGTAGAGACAGAAAAGTAGACTCCTCCATATCGTCTAGACTGGCTTTCTCAGTTTTCCATTACTTTGCTGACAGTGAAAGTGCCCACATAGATAATCCTCCAAGTCTTTACACTATCCCCCATGACCTACTGTGTACGTTTCAACAATATCTGAAGAAAAGGGGGACAGTTGAGTCACCTTACTACAGAAATAGTATTTATACAGCGGGTTGAACACAGAGGAATCTTTCTACACTTACTCCTCGGTGTCTACAGCACTTGTCAACAGATGTCACGTTTTTCCATGTGCACCCTCAAAGGAAGAAAACCCTCAAAGGAAGAAGAAGCTGAAGAAGGAGGCCTATCGGACTTTATTGGCTGGTAGGACTCCAGAGGCAGCTGATGTGTACCGGCAGGCCAAGCGGAACGCGGCTTTGGCGGTCGCGGAGGCAAAAACCCGGGCATGGGAGGAGTTCGGCGAGGCCATGGAGAATGACTTCCGAACGGCTTCAAAAAGGTTCTGGACCGCCATCCGGCGGCTCAGGAGGGGGAAGCAGTGCTCTGTCAACACTGTATACGGTGGGGATGGTGCGCTGCTGACCTCGACGGGGGACGTCCTGGATCGGTGGAAGGAATACTTCGAAGACCTCCTTAATTCCACCAACACGCTTTCCGACGTGGAGGCAGAGTCTGGGGACATCGGGGGGGGCCCTTCTATCTCTGGGGCTGAGGTCGCCGAGGTGGTTGAAAAGCTCCGCGGTGGCAGGGCCCCTGGGGTGGATGAGGTCCGCCCGGAGTTCCTTAAGGCTCTGGATGTTGTAGGGCTGTCTTGGTTGACACGACTCTGCAACATCGCGTGGACATCGGGGACAGTGCCTCTGGACTGGCAGACCGGGGTGGTGGTTCCCCTCTTTAAAAAGGGGGACCGGAGGGTGTGCTCCAACTTTAGGGGGATCACACTCCTCAGCCTCCCTGGGAAAGTCTATTCAGGGGTCCTGGAGAGGAGGGTCCGTCGGATTGTCGAACCTCGGATTCAGGAGGAGCAATGTGGTTTTCGTCCTGGCCGTGGAACAGTGGACCAGCTTTATACCCTCCGCGGAGTCCTGGAGGGTACATGGGAGTTCGCCCAACCAGTCTACACATGTTTTGTGGATTTGGAAAAGGCGTTCGACCGTGTCCCTCGGGGGCTCATGTGGGGGGTGCTCCGAGAGTACGGGGTACCGGATTTCCTGATCGGGGCTGTCCGGTCCCTGTACGACCGGTGCCAGAGTTTGGTCCGCATTGCCGGTAGTAAGTCGAACTTGTTTCCGGTGAGGGTTGGACTCCGCCAGGGCTGCCCTATGTCACCGATTCTGTTCATTACCTATATGGACAGAATTTCTAGGCGCAGCCAGGGTGTTGAGGGGGTCCGGTTTGGTGACCTCAGGATCGGGTCGCTGCTTTTTGCGGATGATGTGGTCCTGTTGGCTTCATCGGGCCGTGACCTTCAGCTCTCACTGGAGCGGTTCGCAACCGAATGTGAAGCGGCTGGGATGCGAATCAGCACCTACAAATCTGAGGCCATGGTAATCGACCGGAAAAGGGTGGAGTGCCATCTCCGGGTCGGGGAGGAGATCCTGAACCAAGCGGAGGAGTTCAAGTATCTCGGGGTCTTGTTCACGAGTGAGGGAAGAATGGAGCGCGAGGTCGACAGGCGGATCGGTGCGGCGTCCGCAGTGATGCGGGCTCTGCATCGGTCCGTCGTGGTGAAGAAGGAGCTGAGTCGAAAGGCGAAGCTCTCTATTTACCAGTCGATCTACGTTCCTACCCTCACCTATGGTCACGAACTATGGGTAGTGACCGAAAGAACGAGATCGCGAATACAAGCGGCCGAAATGAGCTTTCTCCGTAGGGTGTCCGGGCTCTCCCTTAGAGATAGGGTGAGAAGCTCGGTCATCCGGGAGGGGCTCAGAGTAGAACCGCTGCTCCTCCGCGTCGAGAGGAGCCAGCTGAGGTGGCTCGGGCATCTGATTAGGATGCCTCCTGGACGCCTCCCTGGTGAGGTGTTCCGGGCACGTCCCACTGGGAAGAGGCCCCGGGGAAGACCCAGGACACGCTGGAGGGACTATGTCTCTCAGCTGGCCTGGGAACGCCTTGGGGTCCCCCAGGAAGAGCTGGCGGAAGTGGCCGGGGGGAGGGAAGTCTGGGCCTCCCTGCTTAGGTCGCTGCCCCCGCGACCCGATCCCCGGACAAGCGGCAGATGACGACGACGACGACGACCCTCAAAGGAGAATAATTTTGTCTTACAAGGTGCTTGGTGATTTAATGACTTAACACTTTTTCATTGTACCTGATCCTTTATTCCTAATGGTGGAATTAGTGATGTGAAAGTAAAATTGCCGCTCTGTGATTTCGGAATGCCATTCAAATAGGTAAGCGATTACTCCAAAGCTAATTTACATGTGATTATGCAGCTGTTTCTTAGGAAGAAGAGAGGATGGCTGTAATTGTCAAACTTTTAGCATGTAATTATACAGCAATTTGCTCACTGTAATCTTAGATGCTATTGCAAGCGTTATGTGGCAGAATTCATTACAGAATGGGGTGTATGTTGCATCTATGTACATATGCCTCTCTTTTTCTTCACTTTTCATTGTCCCTCACTGTCAGTTTTCGAATGGACTGCGTTTTCAATAACAATCTCCTTCATCTTCCCTGCCGAAGGTTCCCATTGTGTAGGAGAGACACAGGCGTATGACCTCTATTTTTCATTTCTCAGAGTGTGCTGGTATCAGCCTCTACATTGTGTCAGAGCCAACATCTAACATAACGTTGGACAAAAAAATGAAGGAGTAATTATCCAATACCTTCTTAGGCCTGAAAGGGTCCCTCTCCTTGGGTTCCATTCATCGCTCCTTATCAGCCGGCCACTTTAGCAGCTTATCTCTCCCTCCTTTTTAACTTCTCTGAAAGTGCCATCGAGCTGCTGATGACTTTAATCTCCTAAAATGAGACCCATATTTAACAGAACGGTGGAGCCGGCAGCATATGAAATTTCAGGCATCAGGGGCTTATCCCGTGTCAGTCAGCGGTGGATCCATCTGCCCGCCTCTCACAGTGGGTCTCAGCTTGGTAATTCTAGATACACACTTGATGCCTTTATTTTGGCAAGGCCTGCCACGTCGGACTCCTGATAGGGGGTATTGGCAGTTCTCAGGAAGACTGGCAGCAGGCGTAATCAATCTGGCCATCCTGTGTCAGGGGGAGACAGGCGAGCCCAAAGGCTGGCTATCCATTAGGGAGTGCAGGCAGACTAGACCCCAGGCCCAGGGACTACCTAGATCACCACCAGGCTTGTAAACGTGCTGCAGCAGTGTGCAGAAATACAAAATATTGTTTTAATTTAATTAGGCGGCGATCTCTCCGAAGTTTGTTCGATTCTGCGGCACTCCTGTGCGCCGTTAAGATAGTGGTTAAATAATGCATCAGGTGCACAGCGAAAGGTTTCCTTTCCCTCCTCTCACTTCCAAGGATTTGCGAACAGTGTTGCCATCTCCTAAGATTAAAGGAGATATCTGGCCCCCTTTAACCGCCCCCACTGGAGACCTAAGTTGTGTGTGTGTGGGAGTTTTTGCTCCGAGGAAAGGTACAGCAGTTGTTTTAGCTGCAGGGGTTGAAGGATTCAAGAATTGTGCAGCATTGAAGGTCAGGGACAGACTGTGGAGACCCAGCATACCATACTTTACACTCTGATGGAAAGAAATGATACAGTCCAGCCCTGTACTGAAAGCACTGTATTAAAAAACATTTTACTTCTTGGTTCTGAGAAACTTTCACTTAGTCTGGGAGGCTCCACTGTGACAGCACTGCAGAGTGGCTTGTTGTCTGCTGTACTTGCAGGTAATGGGTGTGTTGTTTGTCCATTTCAGCGACGTGAGTCACGCAGCACATGGAGAGCTGTAGGGGTCACAGAGCCTGTGTTTGAGTGCCCACAGACTGTGCCCTCTGCATGCTCTATCTCTGTCACTGGGATGGGGGGAGAAGGGGGAGGGGGGACGGGGGAGGGGGACTGCCAGGCAGCTCACTGAGGTGACATTTGTAGTAAGTGATCCGGCACCACAGCAAAGGCCCATTAACAGCCTATCCTCTTTCACATGAGTCAGCTCTGTTGCCACGCATCCTGCCCACTGCTATGATGGTGATGTCAGAGGAGATGACCCCTCCTCTAGGGGGCACAGGTCAACCCTCCATTCTACTCCATGTGAAAGTTGTCACGTGTAAAATGTTCCTTTTTCATCATTAAAAGGCTCATTTTCCTAAATACAAGTAATCATTCCTTCCACTACAGCGAATATTAAGCAACAGAAACAAAGTCATTATCTCTCAGCCATAAACACTCACCGAAAATTAAGCTCACAGCCCCACACCAACCCTGTGACTAATGTGCCAACAATATGTGATGCCATAATGGTGTATTAATGCTCTGGTTGCACAAAGTGTATATTGTGTAACTCACCCGCTGTGAATTTGGTAATCAGTGTTTGTGAATATTAAGAAGACATTATCATAGGGAACTGATGGAATGAGCGCCAGCCAGTATTGCGCCCATCCCCACAGGTCAACCCTGAGGAAGGGGGACTGAACAGGGACGTGATGCTTAACCTTTATAAATGGAGATATACAGCAGCATCAGAATATTGATTTGAACAGATATTGTACTGTATATTCCCTTTTCCTTTGCAATGAGAGACTGCCAGTGCAGTCACATTCACAGAAGTCTCCCGCTGTGATTTCATTTAAAGCATGGATCTCTACAGCACGTGGGATGTATGTCTTTGTGAGGCATACTGTACTATCAATAATTTGTTGTGCTATTGGTTTGTGAACCTTTGTGATATCGAGGTTTGCGGCAATTCGGCAATTGCTGTTTTTGATTTCTATTCAATTATGTTGTGATGGTGTTATGTATTGTTGTATATACACTGCCGAGTGTGTTGGTGTCACTTTGTGCCACAGTTCATTGAGCTCAATCATTTCCGTGGCACAACTTAAGTCTCAGAAAAAAGGACTTATGGTGTAAGGCAGAGCAGTGTGTCGCACAGTTATCTAATTCTGTGGATATCCACTGCCCACATCCCCAACCCCCTCTATTCACGCAAACGAATAAAAGCAGTACTGAGTGTAATCCTGCCAAAGGACCAGAAATACTAATTACCTGCTGTTTACTGGGCTTTGTGCAACCCACCTACCTTACCCACAATCAATAATTACCCACAAAGGCTAGTGGAATCAAATCAGCCTGATAACCATTAGAATGAAATTGGATGAAGTTCATTAGAGATTCCTCAGGCACAGTCTGTAATATTCAATATTGGAGACACCAACCCTCTTACCCCTAGCTCTTTTGTTCTTGTCCTGTGTAGAAGGCATACAAGACTTCTAAGACAATTAATTAAAGTCTCAGACGATAGGAAATCTCATATATTGCCTCACAGCATCTCTGCAAGATTAGCTGAATTGCTTGGTTTTTCTTTTTGTTTGGTTATTTGCACATGCCATCTCCAGTGTTGTCATTTGGCATGAGTGCACCGATGTTGCCATTGCTGCTTTGTGGGTATAAACAGTCATGGCTTCTTTTCTTTCCAAGATAAAGTTGTGTTGGCCATAATGGCACGAGCAGCACTTAATGTTAATGTTTGGAGGGAGTGCACATTTTGTTCAACTCCATAGCACAATCTTTTATGTCTTTTTTCATGTGTGGTGTAATCTGATGAAGTACAGGATTCATTCTAAGCTTTGGACACCGTTTATAGAAAAGAGACATGCTCTGCTAATCAATAGCAGAGCATCAGAAAGCCTTAGGAATATAAAAGCAACATCTCTACTAAAGGTCAGACGCCTGTTGTCTTCTACGCCTCAACATAGGAGGGCCCTCAGATAGTATCCGGCACATAAGATGTTATATTATGTTGAATACTTCAGTATTGTACAAAAATACTATACATTCACATACATCGGTAATGTCTAGTAGTTTTTTTTTTGCTCTCTAGCAGTTGCTGCACAATGTTAAAATTGTATTTTCGTGTTATTTTTGTCAGAGTAAAGAGCATGCTATTTAAATGTATTTTCAGTTGGTCCAATGGTGTTACAACAAAACATGAGGACACATTGAAATGGCAAGAACGTTCTCTTAGTTCAGGTTTAAGGAATGTTTACACCCTAACTTGTGTGCTGAATAGGGCTTTAGTGTGTACACTAACAAAATGGTAATTACTCATGTTTACCTATGAATGATCTTGACATGAGCCAACATCAAATGTATCATGTAAAACCTGGTGCATAAAGTAAGTATTACTTTATTATAGAGTAGGTGATTGCTAACCATACACTATTTCTTTACCAAATTGAATCACTAGTATACTACCATTGCATAACCAAAGAATTAGCTTACATTAGCTGCGGTAGGCTATTTGCATATGCTGAATATGTGTAATGAATGGTAATGTATTAAAATCCTGTCAAAAGATGTTACCAATTAGAGTAATTATATGCACACGGTACTCATTAAATCTTGTCAACTGTTAGGCATGACTGAAACACAAATTAGAAGCAGTATCTTTTTTTGAATTTGAGGTCTTTGAAAAGCCTATTTTCACTTGGAACGTAGAAGATATTTGCGGGAAATCACAAAAACACAGCATAACTATTGATGTATTACATACTGCAAGCTTCGAATCAAATGTATGAACATAAACCTTATGTATATGTATATTACATTTCCGAAGTGTCCTAAACCTCAAATATTCAACGGGTATCCAGAGGCCATTCTTAGCAGGTTTGGTACGAGTGCATCACCTGTCAAACTGCATCGATTTAGATTCCGACTCAGCTGAAACAAAAACAGAGGCATGGGTGTACTTAAGCACTGCAACTCTCCACGTACAGTTCTCGGACTGGCCACCGCAGTAAGTGAGCATGCTGGATGTGGCCAAGCCATTTGCTCTGCCTATAAAATGCTTGACTGGTTTTCTCTTTCTCCCTTTTACTTTAGTGAACATATTGGAAACCACCGTCCGTATAACCATATAAATTGTTAAATGCTAAAAGCGTCCACCATGTCACTACATGTCAGGAGCAGAGAGGGCTAACTTAATTTATCACAGGAAAGGCCTTTTCCCCTCTTCATACTGTTGCAGAGAACTTAGAAACGCAAAGGCTCTGGGGTAGGGTCTAAAACTCCAGGGTACCAGCTAATGCACTAGGGTATATTGTCTAATGCTCTCAAAATGAAAACAATTTGGTATCTTGCTCACACAATTAATCCGGAAGTCTGTGGGATAGGCTCCACCATGTGGGTGGAATAATTGAGTAATTTTGCCTGTTCCTATAATAACCAATCAGGTGCTCGACGGTACAAAAGGGGGGTATGTGAAAGGAAGTGAGTAACAATGCAGAGATTAAGACTATCTAAATTCACGAAGCTGAGATGGAAGCCCACCGATGTAGAGATTTAGAAAATATATGATTTATCAACATCCCCCATGGATTACAAAGTCAAGCACTGCGTACGAGGATTTAGCAGTGTCTGTCAGTGCGTCTTGGTATTGGATTTCAAGAAAACCTGGGCAATGCAAAGCCAGGTTCAATGACATCAGATGGAGTTTGGAGGGATAGAAACAGGAACGTTCAGTACCTTATGTATATACTCTATGCACAATATTAGACTAGATTATTAAATTGAGTCTATGTGAAATTTTGTGTCGATCATTTGCAAAACCATCAATAATTGCGTAGGTCTTCAACTGAGTAGAATTATATAATCATCTGCCTGAATAATTAATACACTACAAATCAAATTGGTTTTTAAAATGAATTATTATTGTCATGTCCGACTTCAGAGTCCAACCAGTATGGATGGACTCTGGTGTTTCTTCTTGCCGTGCCAGGGTCTTTTTTATTGGATACTCACTGTCCCATATCAGCAACCCATTGCACATGTTGTTGTATTAAATAATCACATGCTGAGTCAAGGTAACCCAGTAGTCATGAGTGACATAACCTGTCATGTCACAAACAACCTGAACATTTAGGCTGTGGAAACCTTTGGAGCGTTACCCATTTGACAGCTGTGTGACACACAAGAGCAGGAGCATGGCCACAGCCTGTGCGTCTTTTGACAGATATTCTTAGACTCACAAACTTATTCTATCCTTAATCAATTTATATGAATTAAACCCAAATAAACCCAGTTGATTTTGTATGATATCATATTGAACATTTGCCTGTAGCATCCCCTGTACTTTTCAGGCAAGTAGGGTTTCTATCTGAGGTGCAAGTTCATGGGTTAAGTCAGGTGACTATTATTTACCTAAAATTACACAAGGTTTTATTTGAGATTCAATGTGCTTTTTGCTCTAAACAAGATTGTATCTGAAAAATGTCAGTGATATCCATCTAGCCCTAAAAGGAGTTTGCCAGATCAGATTTCCTGCAGCACCCACCTTTTTAACTGTGAGAAAGATGATTTACTGAGTGCAGGGGGAAACCTTGCTTCACTCTTGTAAATGTATGTCTTTCAAGTTTCTTCTCTGCAGTTAGTGCAGTAAATCACATGAACACAGACTGCTTTCTTCACCTCATCTCTTGAGACAGATTTTGTTTCATGGTTCAGAAAATCATACAATTTTGTCAGGGTTTGAGGGCATTGTTTACTGCGAAAGAAACAGTCCTTGGAAAGAAATTTGACATTTTAGGAAACAATGGCACAAGCTTTTTTGAACTGAAACAGTTGACTTTGTTGCCTTGTCTCGTCAATTTGCTGCCATGTCACCCTGCTGTATTTCTTTGTGTTGATAGCGCGCTTGAGGTGTTATCTTTGATAGAGATCTGTGAAAGCCACTGATAACCTTTTAACATGCTTGTCCATGTCTGGTTCGGTGCTTGATGAAAACCGAAGAGCGTCTCAAGAACAGAGGGGAGGTGAAAGTGTTCCCTATGCCCTTCCAGTGACATTATCTCAAGTGAGACACACAGCAAGTGGAGTAGACTGGAGTGCAGAGACCATTGCAGAAAAACTAAAGATAACATTGATCAAGGAGACAAATAGGATTAATCCTCAGAGGCATTCATTACTACCTGCCTTTGATAACAAAACACGTTTCAGAAACATGTGTATGTGATGTCATGTTAGCACAACGGGTGCACAAAACTGTTCTAGTTGTGACGTGACAAGAAACATAAGACAGAAAGGAATCTGAGAGAGTCAAGGAAACTGCTAACTTTGAAGCTGCATTGATCAACTCAAGATGAATGGAATAGCTAGAGTGTTGTGAAGACCAGACCACTGGAGACCCTCCACCATCACCAGCACAAACACCCTAAAGAAACACTCGTCATGGCCTAGCATGTTTCCATGCCATTAGGTTCATTGTGGGGCAGACATTTAGCTCTGAGTAGACCTTAGCTTTTAGCGCTTTTTCACCCAGGGCATATTGCTTACACAGCGGAACACGGCATTTCCATAAAAAGAAATGCCAGGCTTATTCATGGGAGGGGTTTCTGCCATTATGAGGGTTAGGGTTAGTTCCCTCTGTAAAGATGTTTTCTGTCCTGTAACAACTAAAACAGCACAATGATGATGGTTTATATTCAGCCATGAGTAAAATCAGTGGTACCATATCCACTGTTCTAAAGTCTAACAGTGTATGGATATTTATCTTGTCGGGATGGGGTTCTTTGCTTTACTTTGAGCCTTAGTTAAAATGGTTAGATCATTCAGTCCACCATTGTTTATCTGCCAGTTCTCTCTCTCCCACTTGGATTAGTAAAAAATCCATGCAGCAGTTTAGAGAGGAGTTAGTCCTGCTTGGCAGTTTTCTCAATCTATCCAAAATGCATCTGCATGTTAAAAATGTTGAACGGTATACCGTAGCAATGCTATTTGACTTGCCGTTTTCTCCGGTAATTAGAAAGTGAAGCCAGCCGCCTCACACAGGGATTGTATTATCAGCTCTGCGAGAGTAGGTATGGAATTAGACTGTACAGCGCATTACAGTCTTAGCAGTATCTCCTCTTTCAGTGTTGCATTTTCAGACGAGGGGTGCTGTCCCGTGTCAGTGACTCGATCATTAGAAGGTCAGCAGCACACAAAGGAGGACAGCTTGCACAGCCGCCTCTCAGCAGGACTCATTTCATCTCGTTTACAGCACAGTGGGTGCTCACAGGGTGCTACGCTCACGTAGTGACGTGGCTAATACTGACAACTTGAAATATATATATTTAAATAAAACACCTCCAGAGCTGGTGGCCTTCCCACATACAAGAGATCTGTTTTGAGATGCTAATTCGTCATTAAGCTGAGAGTGTCACCCCACATTTTTTCCCGCGTTGTCACTCGGCTGACGGCTGCTGTCTGAGCATCCCGTTTAATGATGCTACCAGTAATGAGGAATATTTTGAAGAGACACTATTGCTCCAATCTTAATGTCCAGTGGAAGAGAACATGAGGTTACATTCGGCTTGAATAATAACGCAAGGGCTGTATCTTCAAGGCCTAGGCCGTTTCCCTATTTGCACAGATGTGCACAAATTTTATCTAGAATATGGAAGATTTTCCAAGTAAGAATGTCCTATATACACACAAATCCAGCCTGTTGCCAGGAATGTGGATCACTTTGAGATGGCTGAGTTTCTTACAGTAATGGCTGTCCCTCCCAGCTAGCTCTAGACTGATGGCTGTGATTGACATGATGGACGCCACAGGGCTCTGGATCTCAATTACAGCTCAATCCTCGTCCCTGTGTGAAGCACATAGAGTGTATTCAGACTCCCCATCCATGCACATGGCCTGGATCACACATCAAAGCAGAAGAGCCACCCAAATTTCCCCCACTACTAAATCTCCAAAACATTAGCCAAACATTCCTCATCTACAGCTTTGGGGAGCAATTAGGGCCCCAGCATATTTAGTGACTAAGTATTTAAATAAAACAGTTGTACACTTTTAGGCAGAACCCCAATGCTTGTCTGTTAAATTGACATTAGAATCAAATGAAAATCCCAGTTGTCCAATTGTCCAGCTTTGAAGGGACTCTGAGGACAAGCCTCCTGAGATTAAATTGGTATTCAGGGAATTATATTTGTGGATCAAGATCAAATTTTCATGCTGGCGTTTGTTTCTGCATTATAGAGTATAAATTGTGTGCTGATTTGCGTTAATACAAAATATAGAAAATGAATGACCCAGTTTGTTTCTGGAATAAGATAGAGAATGGACACCCCTCACAATGCACATAATTCAGTCAATCTTCTGCTAAATGCTTTCAAATTGCTTTCTTTCATTTTACTCCATCTCTTCATCTCTTCCTTTTCCTCTGCATTTCTGTTCCTTCTAGTTGTAACTACAGTTCTTCTTAATCTAATCTATCTATATTGCATTCCCTCCCTTCTTTCTCCATTTATCTCTCTTTCTTACTGTCTCGCTCACTCACTTTCTCTCCTTTCCTCTCCCGCCCTTGCTCCCTGTCCTTGTATATCTTTTAAACATTGATAATACCTGCCATGAACATGGAGGCCCATGTGGGGAGTGTGCTGGTGACCTCAGGTGATGTTGAGCACCTGCCTCTCTAAGGAGATGTGTGAGGACTGCTCCCCCGGTTTATGCAATGCTTTCAGTGCGAGGTGAACAGACCTGCCATTCTCTCACTCGGGATGAATTATTTTTCTCCATGCCAGTCCCAGATGTGGCTTTGATCACCGGGTCTATTTTTACAGACTTTCATTGTCGCCAAGTTGAATTGATGGAACACATACAGTACAAAGACAAGAATTATATCAATCGTAAAGTTTTGTGAAAAATCCACTGTTTCTTATCTTAAGACATATCTCAGATGTTTGGCAGCAGGATGTAAATTAGCGACCAACGTGTTTTCATTACTTCAAGTTATGTGTGATTGATTGTGAGAATGCTGGCAATAGTTGTTTGAAGTTGAGCACTAGGCTCAATTCAGGGTGATGAAGACGATAGGCAAAGACAACACACACCTCATTTAGGATTCCCATTTTAGTCACGGCATCATAGATTTTTTGTTGGCACCCAGTTTGCAGTGATTGCTGTGTTTATGTAACTGGCACGAAACAGAATGCCCCTGTATGAGTGTTGTGCAGAATGTCATTGTGCTCTGAGTGTTTTATAGTAAATACAGGTTTTATTTGCAAGGATACCTTTAGTCATACCTCATTTGGTGTAAGGACACACTGCACTATCAATTAGTTAGTCAGATTTTCTCATTCATTTGAGAAGATATATGGCCTGTCTTGGAACATACCGTTTTTGGAACAAATATTGAAACTGTGCCGAGTTCGCCAGTGAATATTGTTGTTGTTGCACAGTGTTGTTGAGTTACCCACTCATTACCTGCTGCTTTGCATTGATCTGAGAAGCTGAGATTTAGATGTTAACTGCACTGTTGGCTCTTTAATGCTCTGTAAGAGCTGCACAGACAAAGTGGTGATGCGTTGTGATTATTGTCCCTAAATTCCCAGAAATTTGTGGATTTTAGAGGATTATTGGACTCATAAAGCTGAGTTATGCTCTGCTGTTTCCAGATGTTGCAGCTGCAATGATTGATGTTTACTGCCTCTTAGTCAGTGGGTGGTTTTTATTTTTCAATGTGACTTACTGTAATATGTTGAAATGATACTTCTTGTGGAGATGAGTGGAAAGTTCTCCAGTATGTCCGTGTCTAGACATTATACTGTATATCAACGAACAATGATATTCCTAATGACATGTGCATTACAGTAAAGGGAAAAGATAAGACATGTCGGCAGATAAGAGAATAACTACGATAAGAATATATTATTGTTTCTGAATCATAGTACAGTCTGGTGATGGAAAGATGGAAAGTTCTGGTCCTTCATCCAATTCGATCCATGACAGAATCTGATACGAGGAGTAGGAAGTCTCCCCCCCAGCTTTGGAAAATTAAGTAATGTATTAAAATGGATTCATCAAATATAGAAGACATTTCAACTGTAATGCATGTATCATTAATGACTTGTGGCAGACTTGTATTTGTGCTCACTTTAGGGAACAGGCTTTGGCTACTACAGAAATGGGAATGAGTACTAATCATGTGGAGGGCCTTCTCATATTGATTTTTGATCCTGTCAGTCTGAAACCAATGGACATGTATGCTGTCTTTTTAAATAACTGAAGTGCATTTATTAAAATACAACCCAATGTGCTCCGCTAACTTTTAATTAGTATAAGATCTACAAAATGATCAGAACAAGCCTTTGTTCCTTCAGTCTTAATTGGGCCCTGGCTTGTGTTATGTATCTACCCTGAACTCCCCAGCTGATAACTCTTTGTGACCAATAAGATTTTCTGTAGTATCTTTTCCTCCATGTTTCAGTCATGTGTGACATCATACGTCACTTCAAAAATGAGTTTGTTCAATCTCAGAAGCATGTTGCCTTTTGACGTATTCGTCATTTGGTTTGTGTGTCCAGATTAAGTCAATGAATTAAGAATGCTATCACCTAACCCAGGCATAAGAGATAAGTAATCTAATTTACATATGTTGTTCTGCTTTGAGTATGAACTGCCAGATGCTCTTTTTATGAGACTGTCACAATTAGTAAATGAACATTTTCAAATGAAACTTGATTAAAATTCATGACAGGAAAAAGGAGGTTCAATGAACAGCAAGGTAAGACCCTCAGTAGTTTTCTGATATGTTTTGTAGGCTATTTGGCTCACTTGAATAACAATGAATTGAGTAAGCACACTATTTTTGCTTTGTCATTAGCAGGGGTTATTTTTGTTATTCTCACTGGTACCTATTCTGACATTTATGTCAAATTGTTATTATTCATTATAGTTTAGATTAGATTGTAACAATGTATGCCATACTGTGGCTCGCTCCATCCCTCATAATTCTTCACATTCAGAATGATGTACTGACTGTGTGCTGAATATAGTCTTGCCTACAGTTGTACTGTTACAGGTTACAGTTACATAAATCCTTTAAGGTGGTCATTATTTTGTTGTCTTCGTCCAAAAACATTGTTAAAGGTATGTTTTTGTATTTGGTCTTGTGATTACTGAGGTCCACGCTGTAAATGTATGGTCCCCCATTTTGCTCTAATACAGAGAAGGCTCTGATATGAGCCTTCCTTATTGTTACCGTGGCAACCACTCAGAGCCGATGACTGGTTTCCTGCAAACATGTCCGCCACACAAGTCTATTTTCCTGATAGAGAAGAGGCTCGAAATAACGTAAACAATGATAAATATATTGTTGTTTTTTTAAACATTAGCTGACTCCAAGGCCACACTTGTCAGGAGAAGTGTCAGTGTGCTACTCTGCCTTTTATCACGGCTGCAGCTCCTGTCATTATGAAGCACATTTTTCATTTTACAGCGCTATTTCATTTCTCTTCCTCCAGATTAAGTGATAAGAGTTTAAAAGTGGTTTTGACATGTAGATGATGGACGAGAGGAGTAAATAAGCCCCACAGCTCTGTACTCTTCAGACAGTGTCTGAAAGCAGGATTGCAAAAGGGGTTATGTCTCCCCGGAGATGAAAGGAGCCAGGCTTGATTTTGTCAGGGAAACACGTTATATAAAAGCAATGTTGCATGAAAATGTAAGATGCTGATCAGGATATTAGGAGACAAAAAATAGTAACTGTTGTTCTCTGTCTATGTTGATCTTGTAGATGACACGATAGGGAGAATATTTATAACTTCTGTTGATGGGAAAATACAGTGGCTGTCAAATTTCAAATCCAATTGAACAAGTTGATTTCAATTATTTTATTTTTAAGTGGATGAGTGATTTTGAATAGTACAGGATAGGGTGGCTTAATCCATACATGGTTTGTAATGATGATGATGATGATGATGAAGATGATATTTACAGTCTGGCTGACACATTTAGCATTAATGGGTGGATGATATTGTTGGCTAAAATTGCAAAAGGTCTTCAATTGGTCTTCTCTCTGCCCACTGACACTGATGGATATGCAGAGTGCACAGCCACCAACGTCCCTAGGAGGAGTCCGATGACAGAGCTTTATGTAAACACGATTAAATTGCAAGGCAACTGTAATTGATTAACCATTCAAGCGTTGACATGTTCAAAGCGGGAAAATTGAATTTTGACCTCAATAATGTGGCATTTCAAATGACAGGGCTTGTTTGAGTGACTTTGAATGTCTGCAGTGTGTGAATTAGCCTTTGAAAGGCTCAGTTGAGCTCCATCTTGAGCATAGAATCCCTGATGAGTTCCAGTAACTCGGTTTTTTAGTACATTCCTAGCTATATAGTATTTTTAAAACACTCTTAACATCATACTGAAAGTGAATCCGCATGAAAGGTCTGTTCCTCCTTGTTTCCTTCCAGTGACTTCTATGCACTGCAGAGTACTCCTGTTGTCTAGTAAATGCTTTTCATACATGTGTAGTTCTGCTGCCATCATGACTCTCCCTGGACTTCCTTTTGCCTCTTCTACTGTATGTATTGTGTATATAGTTTAATAGTGTTGTGTCTGTGTCTCTCTGGATTACTATGTAAAGGTACCATTTACTTGGTCAAATACACTGTTTTAGTAGAAAAGACAACCATCAATATTTGATGACATTGTTTGTTTCAATCTCTCCATCTTCTCCAGAGTGCCATCCTCTCTGAGCTAGCATCTCTTTGGCATCAATTTATCCAACACCCAGTGCATTTTTTATGGTGCAATCTGGGATTCTTTACGTTTGGAGAATTCGTAACCCCCTCCCCCACGTTACTTAAGAAATTTGGTATTTTACAAGACAATCAGAAGTGAATTGTGTGCCAGAAAGAGTGTTGGAGGGAATACAGTGTCAGCAGGTCATTTTACATTGCAGTGGCAAGGCCCACAAAAGGTCATTGGTGGCATTCTTTATTTTTACAGTTTAGAAAGAGCATGTGTTGTAGGGCATGAAGGACAGTAATGAGCAGGGCAGATTGGGACTGGCACATTGGCCTCAAGGTTACTAGTTCACCCCCTAGCTATGACACATCCTCACTACAATTCCATAAAGGACTCGGCTGAAAACCCCGTAATCTTTGACGCAGCAAAGGTTATGGCATTGATTCCAACTAACTGATGGTGTGTTACAGGTCTGTGGATTTCTTCACTCTGGTGTGAACTGCTCAGTAGTCAGACAGCCTCCTAGTCTGTGACAAACTAATTGCTATACAATGGAAGTGGCCTGATAACCTGATGTCTCATATCAATTCCTGGCATATTTATCTTTAATGGGGTACAATGAATTTTTAGGCCCTGATCTGTACAATTTTTCCGATGACATTTAACTGCCTTGCCTGGAATTGTATTCACGGGCCAGCATATCAAGACAGCCATCAAAACACATGTACCCATGTGGGTAATAGCTTCTTTTTTTTTTACTACTTCTTTGTGCAACCTTTATAAATGGCTGCACTCTGAGGAAATGGCAGTCATTTGCTACAGACATTAAGTAAGATAACATAGCATTGAACATAAAATGATGAGAGCAAACCAACGACTTTCTCATATACCAATAGGTCATCTGTACTCAGCAAAGTCTGTTCAAATGACAATGAAGTCTCCTGCTATGTCTGCCTCGCTATCCCAGACACCACACCAAACTATGCTTTTATCTCAATACAATGACTAACTGGGTTCAAGGTTAGACTTTTTATTCTCATTATAGTGTTGCTCCTCTTAAAAGTTCAACTCTTGGCAGTTGTTGAACAGACAGAACATTTAATGGCCACTGATTATCCACCATTGGACCAAACGGATCACTTGTTTTTCCTCTCCATATGAAAGATGAAGTTAAATTGGGGTTAATTTGATCATGTTCATAAACAGTCCTTCAGAAATTGAATGTCTGAAGGATGTAGATGTGGTCGATTCAGAATATGTCAGTGTAAGGTGAAAGATTCATCAATAGTGTGTTTCCAAAATTATGATAGGATAGTTATATTCAGGAATCCATGAACTACCCAGTTGAATGATAGGCTGTTTCACAACTGTCCTCTATCTCTCCTCTAAGTCAGTGGCTGCTTAGAATTGCCAGCCTGAACAACATTGACATGGCTTGACAGGTATCCAGAGGCTCCCATGCCTCTATTTCAGACAGCTGCGGGTCGGTCCCAGGGCCTTCAAACATAGCTCATTCCAGCCGGGATCCATGGTGTCAGTAGAGGCGGCGGTGGCAGCATAGAGGGAATGTGTGAGAGTCCTGCAGTCGTGTGCCTCTCTGTCATCGTCAGGGCCGGTGACAGGCAGACAGGAGCTAGAGCTTTCTGGGTCTCAGCCTGCAGTGTCAGGAACCCAAAGGGGCCCTGTGCTGTGCTATCTCATATGGAAGGTGGGACAGGGGTAGAGAGGGTTTGGGGAAAGATTGGTATGGGATCTGCCCAATGATGAGCAAACTGCCTACGGCTTGTTTCTACTCTGTGCAACATGTCAGATCAAAACATCCCTGAGGAAAAATGGTGGAGCATTGAGAGCTTTCACAGATGAAGGGGGAGTAACTCTACTTCTGTTTTTGGACCATCAGTGTTTTCTGAAACAAAGATTCAGCGGATGTTTTTCCTCTGTGCTATCAACCAATGGATAACGAGCAAATTTTGGATTAACAAGTTTAAAACTGCTTGTTAAAACGAGAGGTGCCAAAGTGTTTCAATCCAGGTTAATCTGAGGAAGGGGGACCTTATCTCAAGTAACAATTTCATCATTTGGTGAAATACAATAACCAAGGCTTTTCTTTCTCTGTCACCAAGTTTTTTTTCTGGAACAAGTCTCACCTAACAAAAGATTCCCTTGTCTGGTTTGGAGCACTTAAGCAGTATGAATAATTGCAAGTTGCGGTGGGATGGTGTGACAACAGCGTCACCAGACTGTGTGGGAGCCGGTAGTGTTTGCTTGTCACAAGCTGCACATTAGAGCTGCATTTGCCTTCATAGCTGTCCGATTGGGGCTGGAGCCATATCTTTTCAATAATGAAAGCCAGCCTCAGACCTCCCATTGTGACTGCATCACACTGGCCTAGAACTGTCTTTTAGCGCAACAGCAAGATCTTTGTTTATCTCTGTATTCAAGGTTGTTTACAGATCAACGCAAGGGAATAGAACAATAGAGTGCTTGATACATGTTGTCGATTTCAGTAAGGCACTTTCAATTCCAAAAATGTATATTATGTTTAATGTGAAAGGTTGAGGCTAATCTCAAGTATTCAACCTTGACTCAGAGGTAGAAATGCAATATGCCTGGAATGTCAGCATCATTTTTTCAGATATAATGAACAGTTAATGCAATAAACATTTGTAATGCTCACTGCCTGTTTAAAGCAAAAGTCAATGTATATAAGTCCTTTTAGATTGACCCTATCATGAACTGAACCGCACTGCCCACCAAAGCCATGTGCGTTCAGACAACTGCACCCCACAACCGCTAATAACATAATTTGTCTATCTCACTGACTGAAAAATATACAGTATGTACATTTTATATTTTTTCATGTAATTATACACCATCAAGCCATTTTGCTTGTTTGAATACAAACATACTAATTTGCGGTTCACATTTGTCAAAGGTGTACTGAAACAGTTTTTCACTCATTATATAATCAGTAATTAGGTAGACTTGTGTCTGAATATGAGGTAGGAACCTATACTTTGGCATCAGTTATGCAGAATTTGAAACAGATGTTGGTGATGTAATCTTAATATAAGTACAGAAGAATATTTCTGTAGTGGAGAGGTGTGGGTCAGTATAAATAGTCAAACTAGGTTCTTCAAGTGAACAATGGATTCTTTCCTGAATGAGGTATCCAGCCCCACAAAGCTGCAGCCTGCAGCTAGAGTTCAAGGACTGGTCAGCCTACTTCTTCTGTACAGTCTAATGGCGGTTAGACTTCTCTGTATATCCTGGATGATAAATCTGAGACGAGTTGAGTGGTTAATGACATAATACAGATGGATGCAAATAACTGTGGTGCTAATGAAGATACTGACATGGATGAAGTTAATGACGGAGTTCACCGTTAAATGGGTGGTCGAATTCTATCAGAAGGTCAAATATAATAGTGTTAAAATGGAGAGTAAACACAAGCTGTAGTAAATGTAAGTTAAACCTTCTCATCCCCTCCCCCCTCATTAGTTAAACATTTCCCTTTGAATTTATACATGTTGGAAGATTTCTTGTGTGAAACAAGACACACAAATTCCGGTGTGGTTTGTTGCGTCAAACCACCTGTTCACATGAGCTTAATGGAATGTTTGTAAAAAAATTGGACAAAACACATCTTATGACAACAAATGTCAACACACTGATCTGATTAATTAATTCCTTATGACACTTTTCTCACGACAAGTTCTTTAAAGAACCATCAGGGACCGATAAGATATTTTCACTGTCAGAGAAGCATTGTGCTGAGCTATCCATGAACTTCACTGGAATACAATTCTAATCTTACAAACTGACTGTTGAACCGCAAGGCTTTGGGAGACAATGTGCCATACTCCCGGAAACAGGCTTATTACTAAATACTGGAAGGAAAACATGATCTCTGAGTGTACCCTCCCTGTGTGTTTCCAGGCTTTCCTGGGATGTTTCATCCTTTTGTAGCTTTCCCTCTTAACATAATGGTGATGATTAAACCTCTGGCGGCAGCAACTTTCTTTGGAGAGCAGATGATAGCGGCGATGGACAGGTTTAAAGTATTAAAGATAAAGGCAATGAATGCTGTGTACAAACGTACACTGTGTTCTTTTGGTTTCTTGCTCGGAGCAGGGAAAATTACTAATTTGATGAGTTTTAATGGTGTGGTTTATATTTGGATGCTGTAGCGTACAATTACTCCATACTTACTGAACACTGCACTACCCATGCATGCATACACTATGACATACGTGGCACATGAAACAACAAACCATTGTTTTTGAAAAAATCAAAAATCGAATTAAACAGTCATTTTACCATCTTTAGATGTTTGATGTTGCATTGGATGACTGTGTTTGACTGAAAAGCAATCAAACGAAAGACACTAACCGCTGTCAAGGAATTATAAAGTAGGTCAGGAGGAAGCTGTCCAAGGGTCGAGTGTGAAGTAGAACTGGTGAAGTGACAATGAAACAGAGGAGCAAAGTGGTAATATCACAAGGAATACATCTGCATACATTACAGGAGTCTGCCTCTGTCGAAATCATGCCAAAGGCCATCATTTCATTAACACACAAGTAAGGTTACTGCCTCCATATTCGTCTCATCAACGTTTATGCTAAAACATTTCTTCAAATATTTAAGAGACATTTTTGCAAATATATGAAGTGTTGGTAAGAGTACACAGCACTCATAGTACAGTGAGAAGTTGTGTTAAGATGTTGTGTTGTGACCTTAGGGCACAGTTAAGGTGATGTTGCATTTCACCTCAAGTCCATTCAAGGCCCTGTCCAACACTTTCTGTAACTTTAAACCAATAAATACCAGTAAAATACGCAACAACACCATACAATATTCATGGACTCTTGGATGAAGAATGGCTTTCAATAGAAAGGAATGTAGGCCAGCCAAAAGAGTAAATCTAATGTTGCTGAGAAAAGTAAACAAGCAAACTTTTATATATTCATATTTGCTAACAGAAAACATTCTTCAGCATCATTAATGTATGAGTTCCGTTCAGTCTATCAAGCACAAACTGTCATAAAAAAGTAAACTAACTATACAGCTTTACTTGAAATATTTTCTACTCAACTAAGTTGCTGTTGAAGAATCAACTATAACTAACTTAAGTATTCAATCAGTAAGAGGGGACACAGTTGGGGCAGCCACGCCTTCTCAGGGGTGAATAGTCAGCCATCTTTTACTACAGCATTTGTTCTCAACCTTCCTGGGCTGGAGGACTGTCTCTTTGTAGCAAACTTGAGATGCTTTGGCAGCAATACTCTGCAGCATACCTTCCAGGCCTGGTCACTCCATCACTATGCCCTGAAATTTCTCAGCTGGTTCAGGCACAGAGCCAGAGATATGCACTCCTGATTCTAGCTAATGAGGCCCGGAACTGCACATAGGAAAGTCCCATGTTGATGCAGTATAGATATGTAAAATGTGTTTCCTTGTGTTTAACCAGGATTACATGAGAGTGCCATTGAATGGATTAGCACATACTTTTGTGCAGCAGGCCACCTCAATGTGCTATATCACTGCAACACTAAACCAAGCTAAATGTCTTCTGTTTAAATTTTTTAGGTGATATCTGTAGTATTGTTTTGCAGGCAAATTTTTCAGCCCTCGCTGCCTGCTAAATTAAGGTTTTTCAAGGTTGGGTGTTCAGCCGGGGATCGAAGGACAGGATCCTCCATCAGTGTCTTGAGATGTATCTTATTTCCAGTTAGGAAATGCACTGTGATACTGGAGCGCTCTTTCATCCCACAGAATCATCTTTCACTTGGCTTACTTTGCTTTACTTTCGTCCCTTCCTTTAATACCATCATTATTTATCAAAATAAATCTAATTAAAAGTAATTTAAATCGATGATTTTGATAGTTAAAAAATAATCCACTTAATAATAGTACTGCAGTACTCAGTTGAACTCAGGAATGGACAGCAGTGACTGCAGTAAACCAGTTAGCCTCAGTGTGAGCCCAGCAACTATCTGGCAGAGATTTAACTCAGCGCCTCATATTTCCCCATAACCTTGGTGAGATTTGCTGTTAAATAGGTTATTTCAGCTTTGGTCTGAGACACAGTTTATACTTAGCACTGTCTTAACCCTGGGTTCACAGCCATTTGTCAAAGTAGACACAGTTTATTATGAGTCAGTAAAGTTCCTCAACATTTCTTTCTTATTTCCGTCTTGTTCAGCAAGGAGATTTCGAGTTTTGCAGAGAAGAAGATTTGTCACTGATCTTGCAGATACTCCTGAAAGAGAGCAATATTTGAGATTACAGCAACAAGAGGAAAAAACCCTCTGCGGATGAGGCTTTAATATTTGGGTTTTATTTCGTACATAAACGTTTGACACGTTCCCCTTTAAGCTCTCCCTTTGGCAGCAAGGATTACACAAGTTAATCTGTATATCTGTAAAACATTATCCTGCATTTGCGATGTGTGTTTATGGTGGAATCACTCACAGTGTCAGACTACCTCTGCTGGGGAGATTAAGGATATGTACAGTGCTTTAATGGAAGTGCTTAAACAAGCTGCTCATTGGCCCAAAAGCCTCCAAGGGCTGCACTGAGATCCATCCCAGGATTACACACATAATGTCTCTCCCAATCTTTAGCATGGCGAGCCTGCAAGCTTTTCAATGATTTGGGATAGCCATTTCACAGCCGACATGCTGTCAGTCCTTTTTCTCAAGATAAAGAATGTGCTGGTTGGTGGAGCACATCACCTCAAAAACATCTTGTGTTGAAGGTTGTGCAGCATTTGAAAATGTATATGGAGAACGTTTGTCTGGAATTTTCTCCATAATATGGTTGCTTGTGGCTTACTTCAGGGCAGTGAAAGTAGATTGCACATAGCCTGCTTTGATCCTCAGAACCATAAAATATACATGAACATAGAAACTACACACAACTGTGCTGGTGATATGTGAACCCTGCCCAGCATAAAGAGAGACATTAAATGGAGTGGTCTGGTGGTAGCCATTTCTCTCTTGAGTTTTCTATTTTGACAGTGCTGTTAACCCCTATGCCCTGATGTTGTAGAGAAAGGGTCCTTCCCTCAGAGCACAATATCTCTGATGTGTGTTCACACTCATTTGTAGTTACGGAATCTCTGCTTGAGATTCTTTGAGGTGACCTTTGAGGTAAGGGTTCTGTCGCATTCTTTAGTTTGACCTGGTTTAAGTTAACCAGACTATATAAAATGAACTTTCATGTGGGTTGCTAGACCCACAAACGTAGTAAACCACAGACTTAATACATATCTGATGCTTTTATTGTAACAATCCCACAAACGTAATATGTTTCCCACAAATGTAATAACAGTTGCCTACCTCAAACGTAGTATGCCATTTCCCTCTAATTTGTTAAATTTGCGGGAAAGTGACAATCGTCAACTTGAACATTTTACTAACCTCCCATAAATGTAATAAATCACTAAAAAAATACAGCAGGAAACATATTACTTTTGTAGGATTTTTACATTAAAAGCTACAGATTTGTATTATATGTGTGGTTTACTGCGTTTGTGGGATGTTGTTACGTTTGCGGGTCTAATATGGGTCCTCTACCTGTACTTGTAATACCTCTATGCCACAGTGATAAACAGGCTTGGAGATCAACTTGTCTACAGTCTAGTGTTCTTACCATAGAGGAATGGGAAGACCATTGATGAGACAAACAACTGTCCAAGCTTAGAAAATCAAAAGTCTGTCAAACAAGTCTGTTGGTTGTCTTTCTTATAATGTTTAAGTTCAAGTCTTTAATTGTCAGATGCACAGACTGGGTACTGAAATTCTCAGGACAAGACAACGCAAAGCAACTTGGCATAACACATACATGTGCATTGTGTGTTGCAATGAAACACATTCAAGGTGCTCCAAACATGATACAGTAAACAGTAAAAATACCAGGCTTTTGTGCCAAAACAATGTAATAGATATATAATAGGTTCTGCTGCCAAACCCATGTGTACCATTTTCTAGTGTTTGCTGTCTGCTTGAATTGAGCAATCTCAGCCAGCTAAAGCACAATTTGGATTAGTAAAGGTTCTACTGATAGGTCAGCTTAGCCCTTAACGGAGCAGCTTAGGGCTCTCTGTACATGATTATAGCATTCTTAGCAGCCTGCTTCCTTACAGCCCGATGCTACCAAATAGATGTCAGTGTAATCATGATGCTTTTTCTTTAAACCTTCTTCTGGTATGGTCCTTTTTAACACTAATTGAGAAGAGTCCACACATTTAGTAACTTTATAAATAATTGATAAATAACAATACATAGTTTAAGTGGTGGAGAAATTGCCATGGTATTGATTTTTACCTGACAGTGCTGACTTGTTTTATTGAGGGTGGTCTTAGTGCAGTTTTAGGAATCCAGTATCTCAATATTTTCTAACCAAGGTCACTATGAACATCAGGAAACTTTTCAGGCAGATTATGATTGTCTAAGGAGATTTGCAGTATATAAAAAGTGCTTGTTTTGCAAGCAACATGGCATTGAATCGCAATATGTATATTTGGTGGCTTGTCATTCAGAGCTATTCTATAAACCGATTCAGCAGTTTTTTCACTTTAAACGTCAATTTAAGTTATACAAACTGTCAATTAAATTGAGTCAAAATCATTTATAACTATGGGGAGACAATGTAATGGTGGGTTTGCACTACTTTACTGGTGCGTTTGCATTCAAAGCAATACTTTTTGTATGCCCTTTCATCAACCTTCCCACTAAAGTAATACAAAAATTCCAATCCAAACAAGTTTGGTCAGAATTAGAAGGGTGTTCTATCAATGTCATTACCATATTATGTACTATTCCATAAAACCAATAAGATAGAGATGTGACCCAGCTAAATATTAAATGTTTGTGCCCCAGAAACTGTACAGTACAGTAATGTGGACATTGTTATGGTAACTGGTCAGTTTAATCTGTGATGGGTCACATGCCACTTGTTCTTGAGTTGGGCGAGAACCATATGGGCTGTCTGATGTGAAAGGGATTTATTTAATGTATTTAATAACCACAAGTTTATCCATGCACTAATATGTGTATTTTACTCTTATCACTTAAGCAGAGGCTGTAACAGGACAGGTGTTGAGTTTCATCCATGGTCTGCTGCAGCATCTTCTCAGTGGCTGGATGAGTGCTCAAGCTGTGTTGTGTCGTCGTCGTCCCCCGTCCCCTCCCAAGCTATAGAAGAAATCTATCAAGTTCAATCTGTCAAATTAATCGGTTCTGCTTAACTGAACCAGATCCACAAAATGTCCTTGATGTAAATTTTAGCCTTTGCCTCTGACGCGTTCAGGTGTGACTACCAATTACTGTTTGGGTTTATTTCATGCATCTAAAGTCTCACCAGTGTTTCAGGTAGGTACATAATGACATTGAAAGATAACTGAAGAGAGCGGTCATTTTTACTTGTCTCTTTTCTGCTGCTCTAGAGTAGAATGCAACACGTCATGTCTGCTTGTTTCTGTAATTGCAACACCAATCATAGAATATTGAGGGCTATTGTAAGCAAATTGTATGTGTGTAGCCTGAAGTGCTCTCATCAGCACAACAAAACATACATAAACAGAAGCGAGGACTGATACAAAACAACATCGATATTCAAATGAGTGGCAGGTTGCTGTTGTTGTCCTGTGTGTTTGAGAGCTGATGAACAGTAATGTAGGAATATTGGATTTGCTAAGGGTACTAGATTAAATAGGATACTTTCTATTTCAGTCTGGGCAAATGTTTTGAAATGTTCATGAACACAGTGACACAAAATTTAACTCAAAGTCACAGATATCATCATTTTTGATAGGTAATAATCTCAGTTTCCACCTTTGACTGTAATCTCATTAAATGTAATGGCCAAAAGACACTATGATGGCCTAATCATGCAGTACAATATGATATTCCTAGGATGGTACAGGCATTTCTTTCTTGCCTTTGTTTTATTTCATGATGTTCTATGTCCAAAGGGCATGTGAACATTTCTTCAGATCTCAGCTCTGCAGTGTGGTGTTGTGGGTAGAGCAGTGTCTGGCTCCCCCACTGTTGGAAGTAGAACGGTCTTCAGGGGATCTCAGGAAGAGAGTGGGGAAAAGGGTTTTGATCAGCACCAGCTGTCAGTTCTTTCTGTAACTGTTCCATTGAAGCACACAGTTTTGCAGGAGTATAATGGGTTTATTTACAGCTAAAAACTCCTGTGTTATGTTTTCAATCAACACACCGCTCTATCCTGCCAGCCATTCAACAGTTGCGTTTCGCTTGTGGAAAAACTGTGTTTGAGCTTGACCATGGACATTTGCCAGAAAACCACTGCTATAGGTGTTTGCTCCATGACAGATAATCTCTCACCCACTTAAAAAATAAGTAGTTCCTTGTGTGTGGCAATACAAATATGTTAAATCCATGGTTTATGCAAACTGTAAGTTAGTTTATGTCCCTGAAATATTTGAATGCATTTGACATGACATAGAGGAAGTGGAATAAAATGCAGCGAAAAAAACCCTGATCAGGCCAATGAGAGACTTTATTATTCTGCCAGTGTTTACCAAGCGTCTCCGCAGAATTGCTCTCTTTGCTCGAAAAACAGCTTGGCCAAATTAACATCTGAGGATGCAAATTATTACGATCTTTCAACTCGTCATGGCTTGAAGTGCTTCCCTTCCACTGGTTTGACAGAACCTAATGAAAAAAGTCACAGAGAATAATGTCTGATGTCATATCACATGAGTACATTCATTGTAGAACTATTTTGTTTCCAGACCTTTCCAGAAAATTACTATACTGTTAATTTACAGTAAACAATTGTCTGATATGTTGCAACGGTCCAGATCCAGACATAGCCTATACATAGTGTGTTTATATGTTGTCTTTACATTGTACTGGGCAGCCCAGTTCTTCCTTATGCTTCTGAAACTGCAATCCCCATTGGTTGACCAAATCTTTGCTTGGAGGATTCAAACACAAGTTTAAAAGACCTGGTTAAAATGATCAGTGCTGCCATATTTTTTCCTGCATTAGAAATCATGGAGGCAATTAGATTGCTTTTAACTTCAAAGCACTCACAGAAATGCATTTGATGGCTTGGGGACTAAGAGAGTACTAAGGCTCATAAGTACTGTTCATTACAACTTTCTATTTATCCACTAACAATGGCGTACCTCAGAACAGCATGTTTTAAATCCAGCAAATCTCATATCTTGTCAAATTATTTGTTTGATAAAGCTACCTAATGCAGTGGAGTAGTTTGCTTTGAATCTAAGTAGATATTCTCTAGGTACAGTGTCACACAAACAGAACCAAACCAAAATTTCAACCAAAACTAAATAGTTAACTTTGTTTTCCCTTACTTAGTAGTACTGTATGCTTCTTTGTACACTATACACAAGGTCTGTACATACTGCCTGCTAAGGTACAGGAGGTAAATGTATGAGACATATTCTGTGGTCTGATTCAGTAAACAGCAGATGGTAAGCAGGTTACCTTCAGCACTGTGCATTTTCACTACCCTACAGTAGCTACCCACCTGAATGACCTGTGTGGAGCTGAACATCTGATGCAGAGAGGAATGGGAGTTATCTGCTGGCCTTGTTTACAGGGGTTCTACAAGACGGCAAGGCCAGAGGAGTCATCTGCCTCGCTGCGAAAATGAGCTTGTTTATAAGCATTGTGATTTTTGTTCCGCCCCTCCATCCTACTGACATTTTAGATGTACACGATCCATGACTGATTCATGCTTAATCAAAATGAGTTCGACCTCAATCAGAGAAGAAGGCATCGGTATTGTTCAATCTCCATATTTTTGTAATTAATCACATAATGAGTGGCATTGAGCCTGATGAGGACAATAGCTTGTTATGTTCCTGCCATATATAAGAAAGGTTACCTTGAACATAATTTGTGTGAACTGTCAATGGGATTTTTTCTCCATATAGGCCTGGCGACTTACACTCTTTGGCTCCCCCTTACAGTTCTGTGTCAGATGTGCATTGCTAGGTTGTTTCAAGGTGATTCGTTGTGGTTGTGTGAGTTTTCTTGTTCTGTGTTTTTTTCCCCTCATACTGCACACCATGATTGCACACCTTCATGCCATACATGCTTTACAGTTGACTTTAAAAAGCCAACAGCTAAAGACCTTGAAAGGAAAGAAAAATCACTCTGAGGAAATGTGGTACATTGTTAGAGAATCATGAAAACGAATACTCCTTCCAGTCATTATTTTATCTGTAGATATGTTTTATATCCCATTACAGTCTTCAAAGCAGCCACAGTTCTATAGTGTCTTGAGCCAAACATAATCCAGGGGGAAATTACCCATCTGGAGTGCAATACTGATGCAGAGATGAAATTACCAGGCCACTTGTAAGACCTGAGCGCGAGTGTCCATGTGTGAATGAGTGCCGAGAGGTCGATATGTACATAACAGTTGATGTGTTTCACAAAGTAAATTGGATTTTTTTTTTGCCGGAGAACAGTTCATTTAGAATGTGTCCAAGATGCAAATGATTGATGTGGCTGTATATCTTTATCACTGGAGATACGTGTGGTGGGCCATTTAAACAGAGAATTAACAATCAAGGCATTTGCTTTTCAGGGTGAATACTGCAGAATATACAGTATGTGGTAGTAGGGGGTTATTGAACCTTGCTAAAAAATGTAGTCTGAACAATATTGACTTTGCTTTGAAATGATTATTTTCATGATGAGACCTTAACCTTTATGAGTTGTTGTGGATGCTCTCAATCATAAATAATTTCCTTATATCATACAATTCTTATGAAATCTTTTTGGTAAACTAAATAAAGGCTGAACTATACAGTACCTTCATATGGAGTAAATTAATACGAAAAGTATTACATTAAACAGCATCTAAACAAATAGGAACACAAAGGATGGCAATGAAAAACCTTGTAAGCAGTAAATATTGATTTGCTTAAGGCAAGCACTATGCTTTATCATCCAGATTTATTTATTTTTACTGTAAGAACATATCTCCTTTGTACAAATAAATTACATTTGGCCTGCATTGATTCATCCCCTAACAGTCTCTGAGACAAAGTTGAGCATAATATTTGTGGCACTGGCAAATGATTTCCTTTCATCCCAGAGAAAAATCTCTCAAGGCAGGGGCATTTCTGTTCTACTACAAATTATCACAAAGAATCTCATAACTAATCACTGATTCCTTCAATGAACAGCCTCAAACCTTAAACATGAGGTGGAGGATAAGAAAAGTGTCTTCACACATTGTGAGTGTGTGCTAAGAAATACAACTTAGGCACAGTGTGGAGCATACAGAATAAATGTATGACAAAACAATACCCAAGGCACCAGAGTATTAATGATATGCAGTGAACTCATTATTAAAGTTCCAAAACAGCTCCTGGAGTAACACAGATGGAGTCAATTAAGCACTGAGCATTCTTGTGCGCCTTTTCATCTTCTTTCTTTTATCTCTTCCATATTACTCCACGGATGTAATTAGCTATATGTTTCTCTGCGCAACTTAATGTCCAGTGATAATAACAGTTACATTTACTTGTAATTTCAAATAATTTACTACTTAATAAATAGACCAAAGTTGCTGATACGGCGTCCTTGGGTATCTCATTTGTGCTAGTTGTGAGGTGTTAGGTATTCATTGTACTGAGCTAACTGCTGCCTTTGGGGTTTGTGTTCACAGAGACCTGATGCCTTCCACACTGGAGGGACAGATCACAATGGAGAAGACACCAAGCTACTTTGTGACTAACCACGCCCCCAAGCGTATCCACTCAATGGCCAGGGACATCAAGCTCATTATAGTGGTGCGAAACCCAGTCACCAGAGCCATTTCGGACTACACACAGACTCTGTCCAAAAAACCTGAGATCCCTACCTTTGAGGTTCTGGCCTTCAAGAACCGGACGCTGGGACTGATAGATGCATCGTGGAGTGCTTTGCGTATTGGGATCTATGCACTCCACTTGGAGAGCTGGATGCAGTACTTCCCTCTCTCCCAGATGCACTTTGTCAGTGGAGAAAGGCTTATTGTTGATCCTGCGGGTGAGATGGCCAAGGTGCAGGACTTTCTTGGACTCAAGAGGATTGTCACGGATAAACACTTTTACTTCAACAAAACAAAGGGATTTCCTTGTCTAAAAAAGCCAGAAGACAGCAGTACCCCCAGGTGTCTGGGCAAGTCTAAAGGGAGAACTCACCCTAAAATTGACCCTGACGTTATTAGACGACTGCACAAGTTCTTCAAACCCTTTAACATGATGTTCTACCAAATGACTGGCCAAAACTTTGAATGGGAGCTTGAGGCGGGCAGTGACTCGAATAGCTCTCGGGACTAGCAGACTGCCGCTCGGCACAGCACAGCCACACCACCAGCCTTCTCAATTAAACAACTAGTGTCCCCTTCATCCTTGGAGCGAGTGCTTGAGCACGTCAATCAATCATGGCTGTCTTTGCTAAGTGTCTGTATCCATAGCAAAAATGTACTGACATGCTTTTTTTTCTCCTCCAATACTAAGTCGTTGACGGTGGAAAACATTATTGTATATATTATACATAAAATATATTTATATTTGTGAAGAGGAGATGATTTTATTGCTTTTGTTTTCAAACATAGAGCTGATATATATCATGTTGACTATGGCGATGCATGCGATGAGTTAAGTGTCCTTACCTCCTGAGCCCTAAGGGCAAACTCCGCCTGTTTCTTCTCCCTTTACTTATCATTGCAGTTTGTTGCCCTTGCACCCACTTACCAGCATACAGTGCATTCATTCACCTCAGGTGACTGAGGGCATGACGCACTGTGCAGGATTTATTTAGACACTTTCCCATCCTATTGTGGAGAAATAAGGGGAGAAGTTATTGTCTCAATGTACAACAGTCCCTTGACATGCACTTATGTTCTATTTGAAGTTCTGTGTTTGAATTCAAAATGGACACAGCCCCCTTTGTCAATCCAAGTTTACCAAAGCATACCTTTAATTTCCCCAGAATCTATATGTTACTCTGCGCTCATAAATTGCACAAACCTTTAACATAGATGGGTAGATCATAATACCAGGCGTGTTTTTCATAATTTGTTTAAAGTATGGAAAAAGCTTGCATTCCAATGAAGACTTCACCTGCCACTCAAATGGTTTTGGCATTCATTTAAATATTTCCCATAAATAACTAAGGATTACTGTGCATTCAGAGATGTTGGATCCTTCAGAAAAACCAAGGTCACGGTTATAATATTAATTTATAGAAATATATTAATGCTTTATCTACAGTACTGCACAGAGGATAGGTATATTGTACACTGATACTTTCTCTTTATCAGAGCCATTCAAGTGAACAAGGGTGGAGAACAACACTGGTGGATCAACAGAAGGGTGTTAGCAAACATCTGCTAATGCATTCTTCTGTCATCAAAGATAAAGTGGCTGTTAAGTCAGCCTGTCTGTTGAACATCCATGTCAATGTCAGTGTCAAAATGGCTGCAGAGTAATGTTTTATGCGCAAGTTTACCCAGTAAACTACGTAACCATTAAGACTGTATGTATCTAACGTGAATTAATATGTCAGTTAAGGAAAAATGCTTTTTAATGCAAATCCCCGTATGTGATCATACTCACCCAGGTTGGCATACATGGTACAAGAAATACAACAGGGTTTAAACGAATTTCTGCGTAAATGTTACTTTACTTGTGCTTTACAACATGCTATAACAGGGGTCCATGGAACCATGCATTGCTTGCTGTGCTTCTGTCTGCTGTCTCTGGACTTTTCATCAATTGAGACAATCAATACAGTCAATGAGTCAATAAATACAGCCTTCTACACATCAGTGGTTTGCACAGCTATGATGCACTACAATGTTAACCCTCTCTGTGTTCTGGCCATGCAAGGCTGGATTGGTTCACACTCTGCAAGCCTCTCTGTTACCCAGGAGAGGCCGACTCAGGCAGCTAGTTACACAAAGAAATTGATTCAATCAAGGTAAGCACTGTACTGCCCTTTGTAGCAGCGAGCCTGAACACTTACCTCTGAGTCTCACTATCAAACAGTCACACCTTCCACTTTGGGCCAGCTCCCTGTTGCCAACCTCCAATTTCTCCCTCAGAAGGCACCTTCCTAGGAACACACCTCAGATAAAACTCCTCACTGTTGACCTTTGGCAGCCTGGTAAACAGATTTGTATTCGTGTATGTTTTTAAGCATATACAGTTTCTCCATTTATAGTAGTGAATGTTCCTTATTAACATAGTACAGGTAAACACAAAAATACTTTCAAAACGTGCAACATTTGTTTAAGAAGCTAGAGGTGATCAACCTTTGATAAGAAAATCCTAATGACCACAATTGACAAATGGACCTGTTTAAATCTACAGTCCTCTAGAATGAAGTATGTTTGTTTTTCCATGTTTATTCAGTCAGCCTGGTGAAACAGTTTAGCATGAAAAAACCCTCAGAATTTTGCCTTTTTTTTAACCCAATAGATAATTGTAAGCCATACAATTATAAAATAAATACCAATCACAATTCTATTGTAAGGAGGCACCTTAACATTTCAGACCATTCTAGGTTCAACCTAGTTTATAGATACATGAACAAACAGCAAAAGTGCAAAATGCCTTGAGAGGCTTGTTCACTGCTGTGTACCAATACCAATCATGATTTCCCAGTGTAGGCTACATTATGTCACAAATAGAAGAACATATTTCTCGAATATAGTTCGATTTACTTTATACATAACGTGATATTCTTCTTTCTCGCACTAAAATAGTAATTTAAGCATCCAAGAACATATGCATAGGGGGATCATCCTGCCAAAGACTAATCTCTTGTTTCAATCTTTCATTAACAGATTTATGCACCTTTTCATTTGTACCTCTGGCTTGTTTTTAGGTGAGCGCTGATCTCAGTGGAGCAGTACTTTGATACAACCTGCAAGAGTTCCACAGCATGAAAGGCATGCTAAGCTGTCCTCCATGTGTGTCTCCCAGTGGGGGTCATGTGGTGGTGTGCGGTTCGATAGAGATATCGGCAAGCAAGAACACAATACTCGGAGACGACAGGTGGAGCCTCACCCCCTCATCCCCTTATTCATTCTGCTGTCATCATTTCATCCTGATGTTCAAAGCCTGGTTAGTCATTCGAGACCAGCCTAAAGAGACAAAACCATCATGTTGAATCTTGTGGAGGTTTCATGTTCAATTTACGTCCAATGTCAAATCTCTGTCCGATAGGATGCATCTCTATGGGGATATAACTTGAGTACAGAAGTCCTCTAGCTACTGTCTGGGATGGACTGTGTTTGTCATGTGTCTTGTTTTGAGTTTAGGTCTTATTCTGGGTTTCAAGACTTATACCTGAAAGAAAATGCCAATTCCACTCTTATCTATTATCCAATAATCAGTTTAACAGCTCTAGATTTAGGAGGGAAGTTAACCAAGTTTCCTTGATGGTCAAAAAGAGGAACTTAGCACCAAGTTAAAGGTAGGTTAGGTAATGTTGAAAAGCACTTTTTGTCATATTTGCTGGATAAACTTCACATCCTGATAGTAATCAATAAATCTAAAGGTTTGATTAAAATGAAATCAATCCTATATCTGTGGACATCGCAGGACTGTAATAAACACGACCAATCTTTGAGGGTGTACCAGCACTAGTGATTGTAAAGAGAGATTCACGTCAACAGAAATCCAAAACGATTGTCACGTGGTTCGTGTAGACTAAAATAGTTCTGAGAGGTTCTTGGCGGGCCATTTGAATAGATTAAAACAGAGAGACAGACATTTGTGGTAATTTGTAGTAAGTAACGCATTGAATTCCAATACAGCACACTGACCTGTACCGTTATCAGGCTTGGATAACAACCATTTATTTGAATCAGGTATGTTGGAGCAGGGAAACATCTAAAACATGCAGGACAGGGGACCCTGAGAACCAGGATTGGGAACCCCTGCCCTAGACTAATTTGTTATAACGTTCCCTAAGTGAACGGAGTTAATGCAACTCTTCCTTTACATGGTTCTGGGACGGCATTCGGGTCAAATTCAATGACTGGACGGGGTACTTGTCTATCTGTCTACCTACCTCCCAATACTAGTCTGGCTTTATTCCTTTCAAACTCAACATAAAATTGCTCGGTTTGCAAAACTTCTGTGTCATGAAAATGAACAAGGAACAATTTAGCCTGGGCAAAGTTTTTAAGCTGTTCTTGGAACAGGTAGTGTTAATTGCTATTTTTGCCCTTATTTGTGAATCTAAAATGCCAACTAAAACATTTTCTATGCCAACTTCATAACTGATGATTGCCAACTACTAAGAATGTGTATGTTCAGAATGACCATGTGTTATTATACTGTCCATTTCATACATAAAACACTTAACAATTGTTGGTCCTGTGGAGTGGGGCAGGCGGGCGATTATTTATTGGATTTGATATTGTTTGTCTGTGTGTTTCAGATGTTCATTTTGAAAATAAAGACACTTCAAAATCAAAACAAGACGAGTCTACCATTTCAAAGCGTAACTTTATGTAGCCTACATGGCAGGCACACCATGACGTGTACTGGTTTGTTCTCAGCTTCACAAGTATCATCTTCAGCACTGTTTAATTGGCATAGTGGCCTGCATTGTCTAAGATTACCCGTTCCAGTGTTTTCAAAAAGAGGTGTGGCCTACAATATGAATTATTTAGCTAATTTACAGTATATATTCACTTCCCAGATCTCTCTGAATGAAACTAATATCTGTATCAATCATTGGTGGTAATGGTATCATTAATAGATTGTTGATTCATTTTTTACTGAGCGGATGTTAACCTTTTGCCAGCAAACATTCATTATGTGTGAGCGGGGTGGTCGGCAAGTGTTCTTTATTGGAGACACAGAAATACACCAATTAAAAGAGCTCTTCCTATGCTAATGCTCTAATTGATCATGATTATACAGACATTTCACAGAGAGAAATACATGTTTTTTTAGTTCTAAATACTCTTCCCCAGATCATTCAAAGTTATTGTTTCCATACAATCATAATGTATAGTTGAACCTACAAAAAAGAGGTTGTTCAAATGTTTTGTGCTAATTATTGTGCTCTGAAAAGCAAAACAGAATACTGGAAATGGTGCACCTGATCCCATACCATTTATCACATCTGTACATATACTCCCAGAAACAAACTTTATGTACAATGTGTTTGTCATTGGACTTCACTCTTAGTAAAACTAAGGATCTGTTCTTTTATTAATTTTGTCATCCAAAATCTACTGTTTTCTATGAAAACAACCAACAAAAATCGATCAGAAATAAAGTTAAAATTTTGGCTGACATGGGTAGCTTACCATGAAGTTTTGTCATAAATGTGTAGCGGCGTGTGGTCGTTTGAGAATAGATATACTTAATCTATAATCAAGAATTAAGTTATCGGGGCATCACCTTAATATAATTTTAGCGAATCAAAAGAAACTATATCTCAAATGTAATAATCAGCATTCTGAAGGAATTCATTTTTAAGAATGGGAGTAGATCAGATAACATGATGGAACGAATTCCATGAGTAAAAATTATACACAATGATTTGTTGAAGTAAATGGAAATATAATCAACAGTACTGGAAATCTCATTGGTTTAGTATTTATTAAGACTTGGATTTCAAAATGAACAATTGGAAACAAACTATGGAAAGGTGAAAAGAGCGGGAAGAGGGGTAAAGAATCAGGTCTTGTCTAGTATCTGGAAGAGTCTAGTGACACTAGTTAGCTTTACTTGTAGTCTAATCAAACCCCAACAATATAAATAATGCCATGCCAATGTCACAAGTAAGAAATATAGCTAGTCACATTACCTTTTGTTGGTGTGTTTATTAGTGGGTTGAAGCAGGCTCCGTTTAAGTCCTAGGCCATATGACTCTGTATAGTTCGATGAAAGGTCCTTTTGTCAAAGTATTCCTTTTAATCCAGTGAGACTGAATTTTGTTATCTCAACTAGGTCGCAATTGATTCGCGGTTTGGTTACTTCTTGCAGAGTCGTTCAAGTAGCCCTCCAATGACTACACTTCCCAGGGGAAGCTTGGCAAGATCCTTTTTAATGCCTATCGCTGGACTTTTTATTAATGGACTCAAGAGATTATTCGTTGTTGGTTTTTAATATCCAAATAAGAGGGGGTCTTTGTTTAGGTGAGATTGTAGCCTTAAAATGTCCATACCTTGCATTTACTTCATAATGTATCTACACCACAACATTGATACATTGTTTTATTAATAGATCACAATAAGTTGAATACCAAGGTTATCTGACCTAATGTGAAAGGAAGTTACATTAAAACATCAAATTATATCAACACAGTATAAAAGGGAAAAGCACACATTGTCACACGTCAATTCTTATAATCCTTGTAGTGTCCATAAACAGTGTGGTCCTTGAAAAATCTTTACAAATCCATAATGGTTAGTTTTGGGTAAGTTCCCTTATCCTGAGTTCCTCTGGGTTAGAGGGGACAAAGGACTGAAGAAGGCTGGCCGCTAGGGAGAGGGAGACAGAGGGTCTAGTATCAACCCTTTGAGGGTCCTTCCAGAGAGATAAGATGTCATATCCTGCAAAGTTAGGGGTTCGTATTCTGTATTGTTCCCATTGGGGAACATTTAGTGATGTGGTCAACATCTACTGTGGTACATTTATACATTTGGACACCTGTGTTTGTGTGTTCACTGAACTACCTGTGTAGAAGCCATTACACCATGCATTATTATTATTATTATTATAAGTAAATATAGTTTATTGTATTTGTTTTGTTTTATTACAGTCACAGGGAGGGAGGCATGACTCAATGTCTTACATAAATTAATTAATCCTACACAAAAATGAATCTGTTTCTAAAATGAACTTTCTTTGTCTGCTTATAAACGTGTGTTGATGCTGCATCAGTGGTCTTTCGCGGTTACAATTGCGATTAAAGTTCACAGAACGCCACTACAACATGTATGACAACACTTTATGGCTATGCCCTGGACACAGAAAAAGCAAAAGCCACAAGTGTTTTTCAAATATAGTGTGTAGTAACTGCTTTGTGTGCTTATTCCAATTATGGTTAATGAGCATTGTATGGATCAAAAAAACTATGTTTTCAAAGAATTTGAAGAGTTTTCCAATAATTGTTTGTTTTTTGGAATGTTTTTCTGGTTTGCTGGAAGGTTTTGTGGTTAGTGTGTAGGGATTAGCAAATGTCTAATAGTTAAAATAAATAACCAATAGTTTCAAAGGTGTTACCTTAGCAGTCAGAAACCTGTAATTGAACACTACATTTACATTTAGTCATTTAGCAGACGCGCTTATCCAGAGCGACTTACAGTAAGTACAGGGACATTCCCCCCGAAGCAAGTAGGGTGAAGTGCCTTGCCCAAGGACACAACATCATGTGGCACAGCGGGGAATCGATCCGGCAACCTTCTGATTACTAGCCCGACTCCCTCACCGTTTAGCCATCTGACTCCCACACTGACAAATTATTTATATTTTTCATTCATCTGCTCATAATGCTTGTAATATGTAATTAATGCATTCAATACTTTTCAGTTTCCTAGTTGCTTTCAAGTGATGGTATGTGATGTTGAATGCCTAAACCTCTTTTTGTGTTTCCAAGGAATCGTCTGCCTGAATGGTTGCATCTAGGCTCTGCTTTTATGAAGAACGCCATGCAGGCCTCCCACACTTACTGCAGATAATGCATTTTAAATTATTTTGGAAAGCCTCCATTATTAACTAGTGTCCTGTTCTATTTTTCAGAGTGTTACTTCAAATGAAAGCTGATAATGGAAATGCTTACCAGGGTTAACTGGGTTATTCTGCATTGCCTGAAGTTTTGTTTGAATAATTTACATAACTAATTTTTTTGTCTTGATGTTTACAAACACTTATAGTTGAGGAACACGCTGTGCATTAGTGAAGAGAAGATGGAATATACACAAGGCAAATATGTGAATACTGCTTCAAATACTGTATGCGCAGCCATTTTCTACAAAGATCACATTGCGCCCTAGCCCGCTATAGTATGCTGTCCTGATAAAACTGCAAACATCCATTGGGTGTGCTGCTGTAGTACAGTTCACATTTGCACACTGTTCTAGGCCATGGTTGTGATGCAGTTCTCTACAGATGTACTCTGATGTTGATGCTGCATAAATGATGCAGTAGAGATGTCATGTCAGGAGGAAGTGTGCCTTAAGCAATCCAACATAAAAAAAAACAAAACAGCTGACACAAACGGCACAAAGATAACAATAAAGTACAGGCCTATATGAATAACAATGTTAATGATTCTATTTACATGTGACCATTCATCAGAAATTTGCAGATGTCAGTGTGTAATCATCGATTGCAACACGCTATTTTGGATGTTACCACAATACATTTCAGGAGAGTCTTTACCATTTGTGAATTAGCATTGGTTGTAAAAAGTCAGAATCCAGCACTGCTGAAAATCTGGAAGCGCCATTGTTGTCTCTTGGAAAAGAGGCTTTGGTAGATGTAGTGTAATGAAGCTTCCTTGATTAAACAGTATATACTGTCAAACATCCTCCAGTATGTTAACGCATTCAAATATGACTACATTTAAACATGAGGGGAAATATGAGTACAGAGATATGAATGGAAGTGTCATAACCGGTTGGCATAGGTTGTTACATGTGGTCATTTGTCATAATTGGTTGAAAGAAAATCCTTTATTTGCAACACAAACATATTATTTTTGTGTAGGGGGTTGGGGTGTGTGGTGCTCTAGGAGATTTTTTCACCTTTTTTTAATAAAGGGAGTTCTGGACAATTATGGTGCCAAGGCCAGTGAGAGACAACCATGTTCAGCTCATGAATTTCGATTGATTCATACAATCCTTTGAATGGCGAGGAGGAAGGCTTATCATTTAATTGCATAGAGAACAGGCAGCACATGAAATCACAAGAGATAGTGGGGCCAAGCATGAGCCAAAATCCCCAAATAAACCAATTGGAAACTGCATTCAAAGTAAAAGTGTGATAGTAAGACAGACGGTGCAAATGGGGATACCTCATGGGGGATGAGGGAAGGTTTTGTGATCCTCAGGAAGCGGGTGAAGGGAAGTGTGGAGCTTCTATCCTCTCCTACAGGAGTTTCATTAATCACCAAACACAGTTGAGGATGGGCAAATTGTTTTCAGGAAGATACCGTGTGCTGTGCCCAATTATAATTTAGATGCATCGCTTCCAGTGATAAAGTCATTGATCAGATTCAGGATGAGGAAAACCATTATGCGGAGGGAAGCAGAGGGAAAAAAACACTGTTTTGAGCATAAACAGTCTTTGATGTTTCAATGATATGCAAACAACCCATACAACGGAGAATAATTTGTTGAGCTTCAAAAACTATGAGCCAGACCACATTTATTTCAGAAAACTAAATTTGTGGAAGTGAGGAATAGGGTCAATTGTAGCTAAGGTGGTTTGCAACTACTATTATTAACTCTTGATTATATTACCCTGTCTGGGACCCAAATGGAACACTCAAGAAACAGCAAATACAATGTCTTATTGGTCCCAATTCAGTTACACTATCTTGAAAGGGTCTTGTCTCGGGTGCATTAAAAATATGGTCTTGTCAAATGAATGGATAAAAAATTACAGCTGGCATTAGGTGATCTCGTCAGTCAATAAAGCCCATTCCTGTTCACTCACAGAGGTTGTCCAGGCAAAGCCTTGGTTTGTTTACACTACTGAGGTTTAACTAACTGTAACTTTCCCTCAGCACGATAAAAAAAAGGAAACTGCATAACTGGATTCAACTGTAGTGAATACAGATACATATATGACTGGTATGTGGATGGCAAGGTCGAAGGAAGATGCTGTATTGGGCCTTAATTAAAAGCCACTCTTGATGCACCCCAGATTCACCCTCTTTAGTCATTTCATTACTGACAAAGAATCATTACATTTGGTGTCAGAACAAATCAATATGCTGACAGGGTGAGGTACTTTTCCTCCTGTCTCCTGCTCATACCTCAACTGCACACACCAAGCAGCAAGAAGGATGAGGTCAAGATTTGTTCAAATCAGCACCTCCCTCCCCCAGGCTAAGATAGGGGGAATCACTCTTCGTTCGGTGAGGCAGACTGTACCAAGGAGGCATCATTAAATTCCTTCTCACTGGTTATTGTGCATAATTTATATCCACCCGTTAAAATATAAATGTTGCTGTGTTGCAGAAACTCTGATAGACCAAGGCACAAGATGAGGGCCCAGTCAAATCCCAAGTGGGAGCTCAGGTTCATGAAAAAAGACAAGCGTGAGTAGACCTTTGGACAGTTCTGAGTTGCCTGCAGGTGAATCAATTTTGAATGTTATGCTAAGGCTCAACTTGGTAAGGATTGATGGTTATTGAAAATAGTTATTATCAGCAAAGGTGGCCATGAACTCTAATTTTCAAAGCCCACCATTTATGAAGTGTACTATTATGTAAAGAGTGTATGTTGTATTGCCTTTGACTGCACTTTACTACTGTAAGCCTCACTTAAAGAAAGACTTTGATTTTAGTCAACTCACTAGAATTTCTGTGACTGTGCAAAGTTGGACATTTGTAGACATATAGCACATGACATAGGAATGAAGAATATTTCTTATTATTTAATCATCGATATGTCACTGAGTTTTGAGGTAAAAACTGGAACAAACATTTCTCTGGTTTTGAAAAGGGAAGCCAGCTTTCTTTTTAGGACAGCACAGTAACTACATGTGTGATGTATGTTGGCACTGGCACTAAAGTGAACAGATACCCTTTGATATAAGAAAGCCTTCTGACCTTTAACAAAGGGGCAAAACTACTTTTAAGAATATCTGATATTAAAAGGTCAACTACTGATGATTTTGTACTGATGACCTTGATGGACTTTAATGTTAGATCGATTGGTTTCCCTGTTGAACTTCTTTCTCAATCCTCTGTGTAGGACAGCATTTGATCCTTACTTTCAAGCATTACATTTTCTTACACAATGTGTGTCGCAACTTCTCAACTGATGAGGCCCTTCCCGTCAGTGTGCTAGGTCTGTTCTCTGCTGGTCTCACTAGAGGATCGATGGAGCTTCAATTTATTCCCCCCTAAGTTGCACAGACCCCGCTTCCCTTGTTTTCCTTGCTGCTAAGACAGTAAGCGGTCCTCTAGTGCAATGATCCCCTTGGAGTGATTCAGTGCACTGTTTTTTACATCCTCCTAGGCCTGCTGAGTTGGCCTGCTTTCAACCCCAGAAGCATGATCAGTCGGAAAACTCAATGCTCATCATTTAAGGTGACACATAACATTTTCCATGTGATAACAAGAAAAAGAAACATTTCACTTGCTCCTATTCTGTATTGATTTCAGTATTTTGTTGGTATTTCCCAAAGTTGTCATTATTATTTATACTACCCAGATTATTGCACCAGACTAGACATTGTTTTCATAAAACTACTGCAATATTCTTACGCTCCTTTTGGCATTGAAACTATGCAAGGGTCATTGCGAGTGGCCTTGAACTGAGGTGATGTAGTTCTCACCTTTGGTGCAGTATTAATGATGGCCATACAGGCTGTAGTGGTTGGACTTATCTGAGGTGCTCATCCATTTTACCCTCCCTGTCACAGCCCTGTGTGGAGAATGCATGTAATGAATAATATACCAGAGGACTAACAGCAGGGTAATTACAGGATAATGAATGCACCTGCGTTTTGCCCACAATGTCAGCAAAAAAACCTGGCAGTATGTTGAAAATCACTGCTGTTCATCCCAAGAGTACACTCATTCACTCTTTGGCTAGCATAAAATAGACAGAAGAGTGTACAGTTTAGGGTGGCGATGGATAGAGGCCTAGAGTCTTTACAGATACACGTAGACTGTCAAAACAAGCCATTTTAAAGTGTTATTGTAACACTGTGGAGTGTTGTCTTCCTATAAATCATTCTCTTTCTGGGTTTGACATCATTACAAAAACCAGTTGTGATGTCAAGGATTTAAGTTACTTTTAGTGACAAAGTAATATTCAACTAGAGAGGGTAACACTTCTGGTGAAATTGTGAGGTGTGCTTGCATCGGTTTCAGCCGGGGCATTTAGTTTTTATTGTATCACAGCCAAACCTATTGTTTAAACTGATATCAAACATACACATATTTTGAGGGTGTACTTTAATTTTACAACTGATATTTTTGTACATAAGATGATATTGCAAATACAAAGCGTGAAAGTGTAGAATGAAACAGAGTTCTGCTGTTTTCCTCAGTGCCAATGATAGGCCAATAGGAATGTGGGAGCCTCACATAGCCTAGTTGAAACAATTGCACCAAAACAAAGAAAAAGTCCCCTTCAACTGTTATTGTGTTTACTATTGCATTTCAATAATAATTAAAGCCCTTTTAACCATCTAATTCAAACTGCGTTGTCACTCTGACCATATCTTAGCTGGGATCATGATTCAAACAGTATCATCTAATAACTAAAGATATGCCCCAAAAATCATAAACAAGCTTAAATTTTGGAAAACTGTCTTTATAACAAGTTTGTTGGAAATATGGTTTGACGGCCCTTACGAAAAAGAAGTATACTTCAATTTTATTTTATAAGTATATTTAAGTATAAAAACTATACTTTTATCATAGTACTTAAAGTATACTAGCAGTAGGGGTGCAAAACCGAACCGAAAAAAAACGAACCGTTCAACACTACCCACGGTTCGGTTTTACATGCAAGCGGCGGATTTTCGGATAAACGAGAACACCCACAGAGCAGTGTTGCCAACTTAGCAACTTTCTCGCAATCCACCTGTTTCTCCAGCAACCATAAGCTGTGTCTACTACCGCGCACTTGTGCACTTCGAGCACTGACTTTCAGTGCTTAGGGCGCTTCACTCACAAAACCAGCAGAATTCAGTGCACTGAAAGTACCCGGATGGCGCACTGCAAACGGTCCAAAAAAAACAGTGTACAACGATGGACACTACTCGCCCTAAACGGGCGCCATCTTGGCTACGTAGCGGAAGAGGAGGAGCCCTTTCGGCAGCTTTTTCCACTTGGGGTGGAGAAGCGCGTTCATTTTGGCAGGTTTTGCGGGTGTCGTGAGCAGATTTGCGTCCGTCACTTGCGCCACAGTAGACACTGTAGCTGTGTCTACTACCGCGCACTTGTGCACTTTGAGCACTGACTTTCAGTGCCTAGGGCGCTTAACTCACAAAACCATCAGAATTCAGTGCACTGAGAGTACCCAGATGGCGCAGTGCAAAAGGTCCAAAAAAACAGTGAACAACGATGGACACTACTCGCCCTAAACGGGCGCCTTCTTGGCTACGTAGCGGAAAAGGAGGAGCCCTTTCGGCAGCTTTTTCCACTTGAGTGAACCGTTTGCAGTGCGCCATCCGGGTACTTTCAGTGCACTGAATTATGCTGGTTTTGGGAGTGAAGCGCCCTAAGCACTGAAAGTCAGTGCTCGAAGTGCACAAGTGCGCGGTGGTCGACACAGCTACAGCCATTGAGTTAGCAACCAATGGATGCTGAACTACTTCCGCTTTCCGGTTTTGTGTTTCCTGTTCAGCGTCTAACCTCTAGTGATGGGAAGTTCGGTTCTTTTTACTGATTCGGTTCTTTGAATCTCGTTCAGTAAAATGAACGAATCTTTTTTCGAGTCATTTGTTCATTTCAGGGGGGGGGGGGGGGGGGGGGGGGGGGGGGGGGTTGGGGGCTGTACGTCCACTGCAAAGGACGTATAGCCCCTATACGTCCACTGTAGGTTAGTGCATGACATGTGCACCAGCAAATACTATTTCAAAATAAATTCCTGCATTAAAATAATGTATCATGAGTTTGTATGATTTGGTCATGCATTATCACACTAGCATTTAATTATCACGTCAAACAATTACACTGCACTAAACTGTAAGTGTAAATGTAAAGTGAAAATAACAAAACCAGTCAGTATGATGACTTGAGCGAATATCATTCATTCACGTCTTACTAAAACAGCGGCCACGCGAAAGGGAATAAGGAAACTGTTTCCTCTACTAAAAAATACAATGCGGGTCACGTGAAAAAAGGATCCAAAGACTCGTAGAAAGACCGAGTCGGGGAAGGAACTAATCATTCGTTTCCTCTAGCTACAGAGCCTATGCAGGTCACGTGAAAAATGATCCAAAGACTCGTAGAAAGACCGAGTCGGGAAAGGAACGAATCGTTCGTGTCCTCTTGCTACAGCCTATACAGGTCACGTGAAAAATGATCCAAAGACTCGTAGAAAGACCGAGTCGGGAAAGGAACGAATCATTCGTTTCCTCAAGCTACAGAGCCTATGCAGGTCACGTGAAAAATGATCCAAAGACTCGTAGAAAGACCGAGTCGGGAAATGAACGAATCACTCGTTGAGAGGACTCGTTACTCCCGAGTCCTTATAAGGATTCGTTCAAAATGAACGAATCGTTCACGAACGACACATCACTACTAACCTCTACTAGCGTACCATGACATCGACAGAGAAGGCAACATTACATTGATTAGAATAAGTTTTGTTTAATTAAATGTTGTTAAGATGAGCTCAGGTTACACTTGTGCCGTTGTTGGTTGCCATAACAATTCAAGAAAATTTAAGATTTTCGTCGGAAACGTCTTGCTTCGAACATCAACAACTTCTAAGAAATTGTCCGTGTCCATCGCCCTATGCTTTGCACTCCATGCCAAGGAATAAGGAACGCAAAACAGCGCAGCTTTGAAACTAAACACCCAATAAAAGAAAGTGTATGTTTGCTCTTTCCATTTCTTAAAAAAAAAGCCAACCGAACTGTATCCTGATCCGGAGCTAGGCTATCACTATCAATATTGCTATTATTAATGGTAATGTTAATCGTAGGTGGATACTTAAAGACAGTAAGCATGAACATGTTAAATTACGAGTGTAAAAGTACTAGCCTTGGAAACAAAGCTCTAGCTAAGTTTTAGCTAGCTTGCTATCTCCCTGAAGCTAACAAGCTATTGAACTGTGATGTTCTGTTGGTAAATGCGGGCAGGTTTGTGATTGTGGCTAGCTAGCTACCGTTAGCTTAACTTTTTGCCACAAACAAACATAAAGAAATGTGTCTTAAACTGTGCAACGGAACGTTCCAGCCGATAAAAGCGACGAGTTCGGGATCAAGACGAACATTTTGACAACAACACTGTCTATGTAGTGCAATTTGAGGGACTACTTAAGGTGCACATACACATAAGGGTCGCGTTTCCCAGATATGCTTCTTAACGAATCTGGGAAACGCGGCCAAGGTGTGTTCGACTTCATGCAGCGCCGCCGGCACCGACAGCCGGCTGCAGCCGGTTGCCTTGAAGCTGAGAAGAATGCCATTGGCTGCTTCAAGTCAGCTGGGCTGCAGGCGGCTGCAGGTTCAGGTGCCACTCAGGTGACCTGCAAATGAGGCATGCTGATTCTGTTCAATAAATCTTCTGCTATAGTTGGTGCTAATAGGTTTAAAACACATAATCATTAATGTGGCATTGAGAAATGATGTCGCGGAAGATAGAGGAAGACACACATTGACAAGGTGAAGATGAATAATACCAGCAACTTAGGTTTGGTGCCCCAGACTCTACTAAAAACTAAACAAAAGGCCTACACTGAATAACTAAACAAAAGGCCTACACTGAATATTGGATTTGGGAGAAACCTACTAAAGGCATTGGTTCATGCCATTGCCTGTCCACCCACATGACTCAAATCCTCTTGACTAGTCATGCACCTGCATCAATGTTTATATTCCCATGTGATGTGGCTACACAACTAGGTCAAATGGAAGTGGAAGAACATGTGCGAGTTAAAGTTTTTAGGGCTAGTTTTCAGCACAAACCTTAATACCTAAACTTTGATACTGAGCTATAAATAGCATTGATTTGACTAATTATGTAACTAATAGCTTGCAGCATCCATGTTTAGAGAGACAGTAACTTCTGATGCGCTGCCTGCATCACTCGACTCAATTGGGGTGGGGGTATCGATAACATTTCATGGCAATTGTATGATTAGTCCAATTCTAACAAGTTCCTCTTTATGCTAGATTTGCAGTTCGACCCACCTGAACTGCTGTGTAGGACTGTCTACTGTGACCAAACTTTTTTCAAAGATGTAAAACGTTTCCATATTATCTTGAAGTTCCTATGAGCACAGTGTGTAAATAAGCTTATCCGTGTGTGCTATTGTGACAATTAAGTTATATTGACTTATCTAAAACTACAACTCGCTTGAACATGGTGTCTCATTGGAAATCCATTCTATTTTGTTAAGGTAGATAACATTTTCTGCTCTGATCTTGGAATGGCAAATGCATGGATTGATAATGGTGATGGAATGTTAACAATATGGTACAACAGATATTGTGTCTTTATAATAAATGTCTGTGCAAGTAGTAACTCTGAGGGTAGACATAAACTTTGTCTATGAAATTGAACCTGAATTTGTGCTATGAAAATAGCCTTGGGGATGGTAAATTAATCACTCTGTTAGTCTTAGACGTCAAGTCAATTTACATATAGTAATATCGAGGTCACACTTTATTATTATACAAGTATAGCGTGGCTATGCAAGATCATTTAAGGCTTTAGAGAAAAATGTTTTTCTTTCAATATTTCCTCCTCCATGTCCCTTTCTCACATTTTCCATTGCCTCTGTTTGGAGAAATATACCCACTCCTTGTCAACACATCAGTATGTTAGACAAGCTTGTTATACTACACTTAAATGAAACTTAGAATAGAATAGTCCAAATGAAGAAATAAAAAGGAAGGAGTGATATGTGGGGAGATAATGATAAACCATTTAACCATGCATAAGTACAATTTTGTTGGTAATGGAAAATAAAGGCCAGAAATGAAGCCTATTATTGTGGGATATTACGTAATTGATGATGACTTGATCCATGATATAGCCCATTAAAAAGGACATCATCTTTCCCAGTATTTTTACAGAATTACTGAAGTTATTGTACACCTTTACATTATGTACATTAAAACATGTAGGCCTCATTGACTGTGAACAATTATTCAGATCCTGTGGCAATATCTATATTTATTCACCCCGATCTATAGATTATTGGTCTTCTCAAGGTATACGTTAAAACACTGATTTGTATGGTGATTTTTACTTAGTTAGTATAGTCTGAAAAAGGTTGAGCAGGTGGTAAATCATTTCAGCCTCATTACTTCTTCAGCCTTCCTGAGATAGCAGTAAGATGTGCTGGAAACAACTGGACAACGTGACTGAGAGGACTGACCTTGCCGGGACAATCCCTCAATGTTATTGAGTATAGACAGTGATGACAGTTGAGAAATGTTTCGCTAGATGAGTGGGTATATATCATTGACTAAAATTCACCTCTTATTGACCTCTTGGAAAAGGATGGACTAATTTTCACAGAGGCTTGAGTGGATATCCAAGTAGAGTGAAATATCTAAAGCCAAGAGGTTCAAAGTCAAGTCCCAAATCTTTTCCTGAGTCAACCTTTTTAACAAAAGCTTTCTATCAACAGTGGGGTAAGGTTATACAAACCCTGTCTTAAGACCATTAAAAAAATATATTTTTATTTTTTGTAGGATGGCTCATGTTGGGGTTAGTTGAATAGTGAAATATGTTGTATTACACTTCCTTTTTTAAAGTGCCCTTACCTGCATTTTATTTTGTATCCCAGTATTTTATTTTGTATAATTCCAGTATCCCAAAAAACTTTTGAAACAGTGAAACATTTGTTACATTTTAAATATGTTTAATCATGTATTGTTGCATTGTTTAAAGTCTCACATCTGGAGTCCAAGTCAAATATTTCAGTTTTAACAGATTTTATGATGCTTTCAGTGAACGTCAGATTCACTTTATTTCCAACATAACCTAATACTGCTATACTTATTCCAAAACAGTAAGTAATTAAGTAAATGTCTATAACACAAAATGTAATAGTTAAGCATATATTCTCTGTGAGTAAATCATGAAAAATCATGACAAAAGGAAAAAAAGGTTTATATTGTCTTTGTTACCGGATGATCATGCTCAAGTAACATTCTTTCTGCGTTTTTTTGTAGTGGTCTTAGGTAAAACACTAATGCTGAAACAATACCCAAATGTGTATTATGTCTACTTTTATTTACGTAATGTACTATTATAAAATTATTAACAATAGCACAGAAAAGGGTTAACTACGTGTCATTTGTATTCATTGGGTTATTGATTACAGGAACTGAAAAACCTGTAATTAGATGTCAAGTTATCTGTTTTGATGAAGTTAATTGATTTTGTGTCTTGTCTTTATAGTGTTCCAGTTTGGGTCTTCATGTTTTTTTTACAATTTTGAAAAAGTTTGTTTAATGTGAAATAAGCAACTTTTATACTAAGCCTCAGTAAAACTTAAATAGTATGGTATAAATACAAGGTACAGTATTAATGTGGGTGTGGTATGTGTGCATGTTTGTGTGTGTGTAGTTTGCTTGACATCTGTTGGCAATGCTTCTCCTAAACATTGATAGTTTGATTGAAAAACACAAGTTGCTGTATGAAAAGACTTAGTGCTTAAACTGCAAATTACTGAATAACCTTTGTCATCCCTTCTGATGTATAACAATTTTCAGACACTGACCTGTGTCTGACATGCAAACCTTTTTTTTAACAGTACGTTTTGTTGCAGCTGTTGCATCTCCCTCTAAAATCATACATTTTCCATTGTGTTTTATTGAGACACAAATCATCTCTCAAGATCTGATGAATAAATTCTTCACATTTATTGTGCATTTATTTGCATGACTGTTATTTCCTCTGTGCTGAAATCTGTTTTCCAGATGCATTTTTTTTTTAAATCTACTTCCTTATTTAAGGAAATAAAAATTTTTTAACTACTCATCTGACAAAACCTTTTTTTAATCCCTTGTCTTTGTTTACATCCACTCTTTGGTGTCAGGCATCTGCTGTCAATTTTACTTCAAGCCTTCCTAATGAAAAACTGTACAGAATAAAAGAACAGGGAATGGTGTTGTAGAGGGGATAAATATGACAAAAATATTATTATTTCACTATTTTATTTCAACTTTAACATAGTGCGCTACAAAATGCATTGACATACATTTCAATTATCTTTATTTTCATTTAGAACAAACTTTGTTGTGTTGAACTACAACTGCATAGTTCAAAGTGATAATTAGAATTTTGAATAGAAGCTGTGGCAGAACAGAAGACAGACAAATGTGCCCTCCTCATGTCACTGCTGTTGTTTTCTAACAACTTGAAATGACGTGTTGTTGATTATGACTTATGAAGGGGATAATTAGCCTGAAAGAGTAAACATTCACTGATAACCTTTGATGTTCATGAGTTATTTAATATCTTGCTTTACAGTTTGTATCATGATCCTATCATATGCTCATGATGAAACTTCTGTGTAATGAACAAAGATCATTTTCTATCTAAATGCAAACATGTTTCAATAAAAAACAATCTATCAGTTGCCTCCTGCTGCTTTCGACAGTCTGTGTTGAACAAGTTCCGTACTTTTCCAAACCAGAGACCATATACTGTACTACCCTCCGCTATATTGTTCCTCTCCCAAAGAATAGCATCAGCCTTCACGTTTGTTGCATTGACAGCTACTGTAATTGCCTTAGGGCAGCAGATTCTCTTGCTGAGGCCTTGGGGATTTGAAGGAAAGGAAAAATGAAACCATATGCCAGCATCATAGCCTTGATAGGTCTTGCCTTTTGCACTGTCAAAGGGCTTTCAGATTCAGGGTCATGATCCAGGCTGGATCTTGAATTCCTGTGAGTGTTCATACTGTATGCACAGTGTTGCCTGGTAGTACGAGCTGGTACACTCCAGTTTTCTATGAATGTTATGAAGTCCTGATTTATTTTGCCTGTTCAAAAGTATTCTTTTTGGAAACTAAGCAAATGTTACCTGAAAACATCAAAATCAAGTATTTTATTGACTATGCACAATATCAGAATAGATATCTAACCCTAACCCTAACCAAAGCAACTTTCTTGCTTTGAAATGACATTGCTCACCATAACCATTTTTAGCACATTTCAATGTTGGGTAATACATAAACTGTTCTGACCAGTGTCAAAAGTAATAAGCCTTGATTTGATTTCCCAGTCTAGTCAGAAAATAGATAACTTTGTTTCCATCATGGCAAACAAGAACAACAAACAACCGAGATCCTGACCACTTTAAAATCTAAGCCTTTACATGGTTTCAGAATAGGCTTGGTGGTGAGAGAGGCGTGATCGGGACAAGTTAAATTTGAGATGTAGCTGTGATCAGTGAAGCAAGAAGGGGTGTTCAATTAAATATTTCACCTCAGCTTGTGCTGTAGGAAAGCAGTCCCAGTGCTGTCAGCCATCTCCCAACAACATTCCTTTGCAGGAGGATATCTTTTAATGAGAAGAAATGAAATGGGTTTGCCCATCATTGTTATTAGCCCTGATATGACAGCTGCACATGTCACCTTAGCCTCAATTCAACACTGACATTTAAAAAAAGTTATTCAGTCTATTGTAAATACAATAAACTGACAGAAATACACTTGGAAAGTCAATGAAATGACTTGCTTGGTGAGCTTCATGTCAGCCACATAGCCGTGTACAGTACCATGAAACTCACCATCTGGCATGTCAGTTTGCAGGAACAAAACTAAGGTTATTTGTTATTTGATTTTGGCCTTGCATTCTTAGATCAAATCAAATGTATTTATATAGCCCTTTTTACAAGCAGATGACTTCAAATTTTCCATAGAAACTGCACTTAAATCAACCTAAGATTGGTCAGATGAAAAAGATTTTGGAACATCCGATCTACTTTCCTCTTGGCATGAGAAGGACTGGGAGAAAATATTAGTTGACAGCTTCTGTATACAGTGCATCCAAAAAGTATTCACAGCTCTTCACTTTTTCCACGTTGTTATGTTACAGCCTTATTCCAAAATAGAATCAATTCAATTTGATTATTTTTGAGTATGATGCTACAAACTTGGCACACCTATTTTTGGGCAGTTTCTCCCATTCTTCTTTGCAGGACCTCTTAAGCTCCATCATGTTGGATGGGGAGTGTCGGTGCACAACCATTTTCAGCTCTCTCCAGAGATCAGGTTCAAGTCTGGGCTCTGGCTGGGCCACTCAAGCACATTCACAGAGTTTTCCCAAAGCCACTCCTTTGTCATTTTGGCTGTGTGCTTAGGGTCATTTTCCTGTTGGAACATGAACCTTCACTTGACAGTGCTCTGGAGCAGGTTTTCTTCAAGGATGTCTCAGTATATTGCTGCATTAATCTTTCCCTCAATCCTGAATAGTCTACAAGTTCCTGCATGTTGCTGCCACCACCATTCTTCACTGTAGGGATGGTATTGGCCACGTGATGTGAGCAGTGCCTGGCTTCCTCCATACATGACGCTTGGCATTCAGGCCATTCAGTGACCATCGGGTTCTTGGTCACCTCCCTGACTAAAGCCCTTCTCCCTTAATCACTCAGTTTGGCCTGGCAGCCAACTCAAGGAATATTCCTGGTGGTTCCAAACTTCCATTTACGGATTACGGAGGCCATAATGCTCATTGGGACCTTCAATGCTGCTTACAGATTTTTTCTCAGATCTTTGCCTCAATACAATTCTGTCTTGGAGGTCTACAGACTTGATTTGTGCTCTGACATGCACTGTCATTTACATTACATTTACAATACAGTTAGTCATTTAGCAGTTCTTATCCAGAGCGACTTACAGCAAGTACAGGGACATTCTCCCCGAGGCAAGTAGGGTGAAGTGCCTTGCCCAAGGACACAACGTCATTTTGCACAGCTGGGAATCGAACCAACAACCTTCTGATTAATAGCCCAACTGCCTAACCGCTCAGCCATCTGACCCCGTCACCTGTGGGACCTTATATAGACAAGTGTGTGCCTTTCCAAATCATGTCCAATCAACTGAATTTACCACAGACAGACTCCAATCAAGTTGTAGAAACATCTCAAGGATGATCAGTGGAAACAGGATGCACTTGAGCAAATTTTTTGGTGTAATGGCAAAGGCTGTGAATGCTAATGTATAGTGATTTTTTTCTTTTTTTAAAAAATTAAATAATTAAGATATTACCTCAAATGGATTGCAGCACAGCACCTTTCATGCACAGCATTTCATCAGCATAGCACTTAATCAAGATATTTCACATTATCTTAACACTCGCCTTACTGCCAATCAATAAAATCAATAAATATTTATATTAAAAAAATGAGGCGCATGTAAATATTAAAATTAGGGGTGGGCGATATGGCCAAAATCTCCTATCACGGTATGAGTGATAGGAGTAATTCTATATCACGGTTACGGTATATATCACGGTATAGTAATTGATATAGTAAATATAGTCAATTTAATTAAGAAATGGTACTATGTAACCATACCGTACTTCATCGTCACACTTTTTTACAAACTAAAACAACTGCCTCACATGAGACAACACTTGAGTTAAAAACAAGACTCAAAGTTACTAGTACGAGCGTTCCGATTGGCTGATGTGCAGTCAAGCCATCCGCGTGGTGACCTAGTACTCACAGCGCAATACGGATCCGTAATGCCCTCAGACAAACGGGGGGGGGAGGGGAGGGGGGGGGTAAAAATAATTTGTTCGTTAATAATTTGTTACACAGAACTTTATTATATTAAATATTCATCCAAAATCATTCACACCTTCACAAAATTAACCACAAACAAATAATTTCTAAAGTAACAACGCTAGTGCTAAATAACTATTTAACTGGTCGGCTCCATGACGCCGTGTAAGTAGCTACAGTAGCTCCTGAGACTTCTCACCAAAAGAATGAAGGGGAAGCTTCGATTAAGACATGTTCGTAGGTACCTAGCGAAAAGTAACCTGAACTTTCCTAGATCTTAAGCTAATGCTGAATGCTCGCTGATATAGCTGTCTGTCTTACTAGAACGGCGAATATATGCATCGTTGCTAACGTGTGCTGACGTTGTGACTATGTATGTGAGAAAGACGCGAAAGTGACAGAGAGACGGAGGGAGAGCAGGGAAAGGAAATGCAGCTGAAAGAATTCGCTGCATGTTTAACCTAAATATTGTTAAAAAAAAATAATTACGAAACGCAATATGTGGCGGCCAGTGTGGATTCTGGGGCGCATCGCCACAAATTAGTCTGTGTGGGAAACACTGAAAAGTATACCGCGGTTGAAACGGTATAGCCAAATCTCTCCCGGTAGACACATTTCTACCGTTGCACGGTATATACCGTCATACCGCCCATCCCTAATTCAAATGTTTCACAAATTTACTCTTTTTACATATCAATTTGACTACATTCATCGGCCTGAAAGGCCAGGTTGTGGTGGAGGTCTGAAAGCTTTTACTTAGTGTGCTTCCATTATATTCTAAAATGTTTCTGTGAAAGAGACAGTTAATTCTAGCTTTGATCTTCTTTGCTGTATTCCTGTTAGAGTCAATTTCTGGAGTGATTGTGTGTTTTTGCATTGGGCATGAATAACTGAATACACGTGTAACGGGTGTGAACTGGTGAAACTCACTCCTCAAGTATATAACAGGCCACCGTGTCAAGGAAGAGCTAGATTTTTGTTGGCGTAGCTGGTAGTGGTCGCGCTTGGCAAGTCAGAGGTGGCGTGTTTAAGCCGAGCGAGTGGCGAACATCAGCCACACCACAAGAAAAATAATCGGGTTATAAACCCCGGCTTTATTTCAGAAAAATATTATACGCTATTCACGTATACGCTTTTAGGGAATAGCTTACTGTCATTTTGAAGCACATTTTCATACTGCTTTTGCAACGTCGATCCGACCAGAAGAGCGGTGCTGACTGCTGGCATATCATAAATATGCTTCTTTCAAAGGGATTTATTCATGAAATGCTGGCTAGCTAACAGAAAGACAATATAAAGTGGATAATTTATTTCTGTATAAATCAGTGAATTTTGTTACATGAATTAACGCATTTACAGATGCAAAGACTCTGCCTACTCATTGCAAATGTGCACAAACTCCAATCAAACTAACATCCAATCAACTAAACCGACATACTAATCACCAGCAGCATCGCAGACATCGATCTCTGTGTGAGTCTATATGCCACCGAATCAATTAAGCGACATCGTAATCACGGCTGCATAACGGTACTGCATAGGGTCTGTAACTTGATGATTGGACCTGCTCCTCGGGAGGTTGTTGTCTAAACGAGCCAAAACAGGTATTTTTACCCTATAAAGTTACTATTCCATGGTTATAATACATTACCAAACAAAGTTGTAATTTGTGTGTTATAATGTAGCACTAGTTAATTTGTCTGGCAAGGAGGTGCACTCCCCCAAAATTCTGTTACACTAAAATGGGTTGAATTTGGCTGAGATCAATTACCCAGAGCTGATGTCTTTGGTTGTGAAGGGCCCTTGGCCACTTGCCTCCAGGACATGCTCTCAGGCTGGGGGCTCCCCGGTGATTCCGGCCCCACTCATGGCTTGGTTTCTGAAAGGGACTTGCTAAAATGGAGAGGTTTCCCTGACGCGGTCATCCATATAATTTAGGGCACTGCACATGGTCCACTGCAAGAGGATGTGCAGCGTGTTGGCAAGCCTTCTTACTTTGGTGTGGTGACCAAGGCGCAGACCCCATCTCATGCAGGGTCGAGACTTTCCTGTATTTCGTGCAGTCACTGTTTGACAAGGTTTTGGCCCCGAGCACTGTCAGGGTGTATCCTGCGGCCGTCTCTGCGTGTCACAGATCAATTTAGTTTAGCCACCCTCTGTTTAAGCTGAAGTTAAGCCTTTTTTGGCTGACACCTGCAGACTCAGGCACCCACCAGGGCATCTGCGTCCAACTGGGACTTGCCTTGGTTCTGGGGGCCTTGGGCAGGCCAAGCTAATGCCTCGATGCATTTGGTCTCTCTCAAGACAAGTCTGCTTCTTGCTTGGATGACAGCAAAGAGTGTGAGCGACTTATGCGCTTTGTCTTCGCATGAAACTTGTCTGGTCATCTCAGGTGATCGAGGTCGAGTGTGGGCTACGCCCCAACCCTGCCTTTGTGCCCAAATTCCTCAGTCGGATGTGAAAGTGCAAAGGTGCAATTTTAACCTGTTAATTAGTAGCGTCACACACGTGTGATCGTTCGAAAGCGGGCCCCACAGAGTACCGTCACACATGTGATTCTGAACATTCCAACCGACTATTTTCCGATAGACAAAAACTATATGACAAACGCTATAGTATGGCTTAAAAATTTACAATTAGGAGGTTAACAACTAACGCTAGCAGGTAGTAGCATTGCTACGAGTATTATGCTAGGTTGCTAGGTAACGGAAGCTAACTAAAGCTAGCTAGCTTCCTTTTTGAAAAAATAACTCACCCTGATGGAAGCGTCGGTAATATTTAGAACTCACTCCTTAACAGAGTGTTCTTCCCCCCGCCCTTTTTGGAGCCCGGAGAATGAACGGCTGCAGAAGCTGTGTCTGGTTCAGTCCTAAATACATGCATCCTTGGTACTCTGAACCATCTGAAAGGATTGGTCCAAAGCTAAGCAGGCAAAAGTAGGAAATTTAGAGTATCACATAAACGTGTCTCTCCTGCAAAAGACTGATCTAGATTGAGGATTGAGCAAGACTGAGCGTTTCTTGCCAAAACTGATTTCAGCACGTTCTCCTTTGCTGCACAAGACAGGCTTAGACTGTTTGCCTTTGACGTGTGTTGGTGGTATAGAGGAAGAGCCTACATTCTGTTTTCACAGTGGTGAAAGTTTTCGTGTCTTCATTATGTAAATGCTATACAGAAAATACAAGACTATTTTACAGCATTGCATAGCACAAAGGAAAAAATACAAATGTTCATGTAAATGTAGCAAACACCCCTTAGGCAGAACTTTACATGCAAGCGCTGTATGGTGAATTAGGCCTACAATTATGACAACTGGCTCAACCATTGTGCATGTAATGACTTCTGTTATGAACTAAATGTCTAGATGTTTGTGGTGGTAAGACAATTTAAAGGTCCCATGACATGCTGTTTTTGGATGCTTTTTTATGTCTTACAGTAGTGGTCCCCTAATACTACTAACTAACCGAGAGTGAGGTCATGCCGGGAAATATCAAACTGAGGCCTGAACGTATCGACTGAGCGAGGTTTGATATTTCCAGGCATGACCGAACGGTCGAGGTTAGTAAGGTGTTTATGATATGGCATTTTAGCTCTTTTCATTTTGTAAATGAAAATAAATGGTAAGCTAAAGCCTAATTTATACTTATGTCGCCGACAATTTTGAAATGGTCGCCGACGGAAAAAAAAAGTGTCGCTCAGGCTGCTGCATTTATACTTCTGCAAACAGTCACCTGTGCTCAAGGTTCGCGTGACGTAAACAGAATCATTTTACCATTACATTCATAGCTATGGTTACATTGTCAACGCTTTGTAGCCTAGCTGATCGATCGGAGAAACTGACGATTTAAAATGTCACCATGAGACGACATAAATTGGGCTTAAAGGTCACGTGATATGCTGTTTTTGGATGCTTTTATATTGGCCTTAGTGTTCCCTATTACTGTATCTGAAGTATCTTTCCCGAAATTCAGCCTTGGTGCATAATTACAGCCACTACGAGCAGTCCCACAATGAGCGCTGTTTCTGTGTCTGTACTTTTAAATGCTAATGAGGAAGAGAGGGGCGGCAACATGCGCTAATGTTTACAACGGATGTATCGCAATGGCTCGTAGCCCCCGTTGCTGTATGCCTCAAATTTAGCCATTCTCATCTGATCACCCTGGTTTGCAGAGGTGCACACTCACTGGCTATGTGTACTACCGCGCACTTGTGCACTTCGAGCACTGACTTTCAGTGCTTAGGGCGCTTCACTCACAAAACCTATATAATTCAGTGCACTGAAAGTACCCGGATGGCGCACTGCAAATGGTCCAAAAAAACAGTGTACAACGATGGACACTACTCGCCATAAACGGGCGCCATCTTGGCTACGTAGCGGAAAAGGAGGAGCCCTTTCGGCAGCTTTTTCCACTTGAGTGGAGAAGCGCGTTCATTTTGGCAGGTTTTGCGGGTGTGGCGAGCAGATTTGCGTCCGTCACTTCCACCAAGTGTTTAACATAGCAGTGTTCCACTTGAGACAGCACTTATCAGCAACAGAGTGCACTGAATGTGTAAGTGCACTGTTTTGCAGGGCACTGTATTGCAGTGTACTTCATAAAGTGCGCGGTAGTAGACAGCCATAGTCATTTCAATGAGGAGAAAGGCGGATATCGCTCGCCATAACACCAACTAGGGATGGGCATAATTAATCAACGATCGATTATCGATCATTAAGAATTTCGTTCATCGATTATTTGTTCATCGATAAAACGTATGCGTGTTCTGTTGCGTAGTGTGAGTCTTGAAGGAATCCAATGGATTTCGCTATGTGGCAGCAATTAAACATTTTACCAAATGTTCTCGGTGTTAGCACGGAGGAGCTGCGATGCACAACGAGCAGAGAAAATTACACAACGGATCTGCAAGTCCTTCGAGATGGATATGCTACCCGTAAGTATTGTTGAGGGCGAAGGTTTTTATGAAGCTTTGTTAATTAGCCGAAAAAAAACGAGGGTCAGTTGTGTTTGAGCACCGGCTTAAGCCTAGCTGTCGGCTCCGCTTCTAGGAGTTACATAAATAGTTATTCTTCTTGTAATAGCTACAGATCTCAATGCGGAAACACGCTGTGTTTTTTCTATTTTCACTGCATTTTAATATAGCCTATAAATAGTGAATTTTTATATAAAAATGTTAATGATTAATCGAAAATCGATTCTTAATTCTCCCGACGATCGATTAAGACAATTTTATAGAATGAATGACCATTCCTAACACCAACCAGAGAATGGTTATACAAATAACAAAGAAGTGTGCACTCGTGTTACAGCGTTTGTATTCTCACACACACTTGATGCCATCTACCTTTACATTAGCAAAAGTAACTCAGCTGTTAGCTGCAGAGCTATTGGCTGTTTATCAATCCGAAAAATGCTGAGAACGCAAGTACATTCTTTTGAAGAACCTTCTTGCAAGCGTCCTTGCAAGAATTGTCTTGCAAGGACGCAAGGACAGAGAATGAATTGAGATGGTTAGGGTTTTCCTGGACTCGCAGCATTATGATAACACTGACTAACTTCAAAGATTAGATAACAAAGCAAAAAAATTGTCCGTCTACCTGTAATTTTACGTTTTCTGTAGCCCTTGCTAACTTACAGTACCTAGTGTCTGCACTGCACTGAGATGCTAGCTAGGTTATATCGAGAAGTCGGAGCAAATTTACAAATTAGCCGTTTCATCAATAAAATAAGAACATTTTCAGCGACTGAACTGCTTATTTCTCGTCACATTTTAATTCAGAAGCTGATTTACACGTACTGTTAAGCTGAAATATGAAAAGTAAAAAATTACAGTTTTGAGGTTTGTCCGCCTCGCTTGACATCTTGCAATGACTTCTGGGAAATCAGAAGCATTCTCGCTGGTCAAGTCACCATCCGATGCATCCTCGATAAAAGGGGCGGATCAGGAACATTACCGGGTATTTTTGGCGTTCTTGGAGACTTCTGTTCTTTGGATTGGAACCGTACCTGGGCAATAAAAGATGACGTCAAACGAGTTCGCAAGAACACAAGAACGGAAAAAAACGTGGATTGATAAACAGCCAAAGTTACAACATTCTAAGGGTAGCAAGCTAGGTAACCATATACAGTAAAGCAACAAAATGATATAGCGTTAAACTTACTTGTCCAAGGTTTGTAGCTTGACCAAGGAGAGTTGGTAATGATCCAGAATTTAATTTCAGCAAGGCCATTTGTAACGGCTCAAGTTGAGGAAACAGTAGTGGCTGAAATGTTTGGCGCAGCAAAACTTTGGGTAGTTGTGTCGGCGCATTTCCAGCGAAAATACAATTAAGATCCTGGTTGTGCAGAGGCTAGGGTTGCCAACCGTCCCGATTTGTCCGGGACATCCCAATTTATGGGTGATTTTGATTTGTCCCGTCCGGGACAGCTCCAGTCTCGTTTTCCAATCACAGCCTTGCCGGCCGGTATTCATATTCAGTGAACAGGTGCGCGTGTCAGAAAGGAGCGCGAGTGCATGGAAATATTAACGCGAAGGGCCTTGCATCACCAGTGCAAACAACCATCAGAAGCTGAAAGCACTTCTGGCCTCGGCGATTTACCTGACTGAATTTGGTGAATGATGGTTTCAATCATTTTTATATTTTCTGGTATATCTAAGTTAAGTTACCCTGGAGCTCTGTTGACATAGACTTAGCTAACGTTAGCTACAGCTTGATGAATTGAGTCATTGAACACAGGAGGAGATAACGCAACGTTAGCCAGCCAGCTAAAGCTCCGGTGGAAAATTCCAAATGAACGTATGCAGCCCTTAGTGCCACTTACACACAACAGTGACACTGACAGATCGAAAGCTAATTTGAGACAATATAAAGATGGAAAACCAGGCTAAGAAACATAAACCTAAATACCTTCACTAGACAATGTTTTACCAATTGGACAAACGGCTATGTTTGTTTGTTTCAAGCTCCAAAAGTGCTGAAATCAGATTTAAAAAATTGCTTGCGCGCTTGCATTAACCATGGAAGTCCCTAACTAGCATCACATCAGGCACAGAATTTGCATACATTAGCAGGGGGGGGGGGGGGGGGGGGGGAGAAAGTGTCCCGCATTTGGGGTTGAGGAAGTTGGCAACCCTAGCAGAGGCTTGGATGAAGGAACAAAAAAAATACTTTTGTTTTGTGTTTTGATTTGTACACCCAAACACTGAGCAACTGTTATGCTTTGTTTGTTTGCTAGCCAAGATGTCTTTCGAGGATAAAAACACTCGCACGGTCATAGCTCAGTTTCTTATGGGCGGGCCAGATTCTCTGGGCGGGCAAAGCAGAGAAAGGGGAGGTAACCTTCCCTATTGTGACCTCACAATAGGGGGATTTTCCAAACCGAGCGTTTGAGCTCTCATTTTCTCAAAGGCGGAGAAGAATACCCAGGGCTTGGTTTACACCAATCAAAATTTCTAGCCACTGGGAGACCAAACGCAGGCTAGGGGAACTCATATTAATGTTAAATAACCTCCTAAAGTGCAGTTTTCATGTCGTGGGACCTTTAACAGAGAACCAATATAACCCATTTTGATCAACACAACATAAGCAATTGATAACAAAGGAAACAGCAGACAAATGAAGGCTACATAAATGCATGAATGTATTAGAGCATTGGCAATTTGTTTAAAATAATGAGGAATTGCTTTTATGATGTGAATGAGTGACTAGAATAGATGATGTGGAGGTTGAACAAGTACTTCAGTGATGACAGAGAATTTCAATTGTGATCAGATAAAAATAGGTACCAAAGCCATTGAGAAGAACTGTCATCACCAGCTGCATCACTTGCACTGCACATCTATAATTCCAGAAATCTGTGTTTTACCAACATCACTGTGCCCTATTTATAATTCCAGGAATCTGTGTGTGTGTATGTGTGTGTGTTTGTGTGTGTGCAATTTTAGCAAGGACACTGTGCACTGTCTATAGTTCAAGTCATCTGTATTTGTGTGTTTCAGTGACATTTTGAGCACCAACTTCATCATGGGCACTGTGCACTAGTATCTATGATTACAAACTTCAAATTTACAAAACAATAACAAAACAACGCTTAATCAACAAAGGAATATGGGTCATCCAAAAACATTCTAATTGTCTCCATCAACAAAAACAATGGATTAATGGCTTACAAAAGTATGCCACACAACCAAGTCAAATACTTAAATCCAGACTCAAACAGCTGAATATACAATGATAATTACCCAGGAAAAAGCTACTTGCTACTCTTTCTCTTTCCAAAGTTCTCAATTTGGAATGCAGTTAACTAACAACGTAGCTAGTAAAATTACAGGTTGTTCCTTTTGAAAAGTACACTAATTTCATGAAACACATGGAAATATAGCATGATTAGCTATCCAGCCTCATAGACAGGACACGGAGCAACTGGTCCAGGCCACAAGGTACATGTGATGGACCACAGAACAACTGGTCCGGAACAGAAAGTACACGCGATGGACCACCAGCTTCAGCGCCCCTTAGTGGTAGTAACCAGAGCCATAGAAAATGGCTATGGTAGTAACCAGTAAACTATGGCTCTGGTAGTAACCAGTGCTCCATGTTACCGATCATGGACAGACAATGAACCGGCTGTAAATGCTGCTGACAAATGTTTTTTATTTATGTTTATGAAACACTAAGTATAAATTACCACAAATTTACAATAAATTCCGGTAAATTCCTGTGAAGTTTCCAACTTGGGATATTTACAAAATTCCTCCACTGAACTTCCCATGTAAAGTTTCCAGAAATTTACCGGAAATGTTCCGCCCTTTGCAACACTAGTCTGAAACCATTTAAACACAAGAAATCAATCTATAATTGCTCGTGATTGATGTTGGAAATGAGAAGCAAATTATGTTGTTCAGTGCGAATTTCACTTTACTTTCCTTATATATTCACCCAGTATTACACAAAAGCAGTAATTTATGATAGATGTTTTAGCTGACATTGTCGTTTATGTCCGTTGAAAATGTTTTTTTTCTGACAGTTAACCAAATAGTTTAAACCAACCGTTTTCTCATGCTGACCTTGTGTTTGACATTCAGTCTCTGATGTGATTCTGAGAGAAGTTAATGAATAAACTGTAGAGTAACATAAATAAAGTAACACCAATCAGCTGAATGCAGTTTAAACAGTATCAAACCTGTCAAACCCTATACAACTAAACTAAAGAAACCCCATTGCTTTTAGATCTGACCTCAAATACCACAATGGCACAGAACAAGTTGAACCGGTTCCTCACTCAGATTGATAGAACAAGCTGTGATTTCCCCTGAGTTTTAGATGGATGGAGAAGATACCACTATTCCAAATCATTCTGTGACTCTGGTCTCTGGTTTTCAAGGATGACTACAGATTGTTGTGAACTGTTGGACACATATCCTTCTTAAAGTAGAAAAAGTGTGATTAAAAAAGAAACACAACTTATGGGTATTGACAGAAAGGGAGTTTGTTTGTTTTCAGGTTTTTATGACCACTAGTCTAAAATATTACAAAAGCATTATGTATATGCTCTCTCTTGGAAGTCGCTTTGGATAAAAGCGTCTGCTAAATGCATAAATGTAAATGTATCATTTGGATAGAAATGGGTTTGCACAGCCAAAATTAATTATATGAAAATAAAAGACCCAGGTAATCAGGAATGTTTCATTAATATATGTATAGAAGACTGTTATGTGAAGGGTCTCTTCAGTACTGGAATACAATATTTTGACAGGATTAGTACTCGTATAGCACAACCTGTCTAAACGATTTTTGTTGTTGGTGATTTGTTGTACACTTTGATGATCTGTAAGCAATCATCTGTTGCTGACATTATGGATTACAGTTGTGAAATGGAAAAAGGATTATCAGGATTAAATCGTACACCAGTAAAGATCCTTTACAACTTTATTTGTGTCATGTGATATATTATATACAATTTATTTGGATAGTATGTCATTTAATTCCATATAATCCAATTTCATGTGTCAAATCTTAAACAAAATATTGCATTATAACTAAACATAAAATAACTTTTCCTGAATGTTCTTGTTTTTGATCGGACTTATAATAAGGCATACTATTCCTGCCATCCTTGGCTTTCTTGTTACCTAAGGACAGGTGAGTGAAAGGTTTTGAATATGGTAGTCTAGTCAGATAGCAACACTATGCCAGAAGGTCTTTGCCTGAGGAGACCACATCTTAATGCATGTTAACCCTGACCCTTCCGCATATAAAGATTCAATGGAACTTGTGTGAAAAAATACTGACCAAGTACTGACATTAAAATATCCGAAAGACAACAGTCTTCTAGATTGCACTCCAACAGTTGAAGACAGGAACGTTACCATGTAATACTGTAAAATAATGGAGGGTCACAATGACTCTTACTGAGAGACCTGTTACTCTTGTTGGTTAGTTAAAACTGACTTAAAGTGATTGTACTTGCTGTGAAATGTATTATTGGTGCTTGCTTTTTCCACAGGTACACCCTTGCACTTTTGAGGTTCATGTTGTTTAGTTGAAACTTGTTTAACTACATGCTCTTATGGTTCTTCCCTTTGGGACTTATTTGGTTTTCACAATGTATGCTTCATGTTTTGGCTACCCACAATGTCTTGGACTATCTTGTTGTTTTGATCAGTGACCTATGCACTTTTGTAAAGCTCTCTCTTGGAAGTCGAGACACCAAAATGGATGCCAATAAGATTCTGGATGGAACATTTACTTTAAAAAAGTTGCCAAATGGTTCCATTGACAAGATCAAAGTGATCCTTGTGTTTTGTCGTTGTGAACTGAGCTATCATCGCAGCACGTCCAGTCTGAAAAAACAGTTGATGGCCAAGCACACAGCTGATTCAAATTCTCTGCCCACTCGTCAAAGCCAGGCGATTGCACTGTTGTTTTCACAACAAACAACAAATATTTGCACTAAGCAGTCCGATCCACTTTGGCATGTTGATAAGAGCATCAAAATGAAAAAATAATGGGACAAAAAGAAATCAATGGACATTTAGAATAGATACAAATGTGTGATTAATCGTGAATTAACTATGACATTGATGCGATTAATCGCGATTAAATATTGTAATCGTTTGGCAGCACTAGTAAGTAATGACATTAAAATATTCAAACGACAATAGTCTTTCTAGATTGCACTCCAACAGTGGAAGACAGGAATGTTACCATGTAATACTGTAAAATAATGGAAAGCTCACCCCCTTCTAATCTAAATTGACTACACCCACCTACTAAACACTTATCAGGACTGACTGACCCCCATTATTTAAGGTGACATGCCACATTGATTGTGGTTGAAAGATCTTAACTGGTATGAAATGTTATTGCCATTCAAATAAAGCTCTGCTTCCTTCAGGTCCTTGAGGGTATGTTGTACAATCCTGAGTTTATGATAACTGTTGTTTGTCAGGTCGTTCCATAAATGCCCAATAGGCTTCTTACAGTTCCAGTCAATTGGAAGAAATCTGCAGAGATATATTACAAAAGCTTTGTCCGTGTATTATTTACATTGTGATGCAGTTTTGACATTTACTGTGTTCAAATCAATGTACAGATAAACAAGGGGTTTACAAGAGTAGTGCATGGCTCTACTGCAGCTCAACGCATTGACATTTATTTTTTGCAAGATTTATTGTCACCATCCAGCAATGGACCTGGCAAATTTTACCATAAGTTCCCTTTTCTCAAATTAATTGAGCCACAGACAGACACACAGACTGCCTGTGTTTTTTGCGATGGCATCTACTGCTATGAACACACCAGCAGTTGAGTTTCCGCTTATGTACTATAAACATTCTTTGAGGTGTGTGAATGCATTATGAGCACAATAGTTGTCTTACCTGTTCTCCATCTTTAAACATACATAAGACACAGTACAACTGCAAAAAATTGATTTGATCATTTATTAACAGATAGCAATACTTCCTGGGACCCTTTCAAAATTCAAATAGGCTATAGTACTAGAGGAAGTTTGAAAAGTGAGACCAGGTTCCCCTTGGCTCTCAGCAAGATCACCCGATTTACAAGAGCCACCACAACAAGGACACACTCTAGAAATGGCTCAAAATATAACACAGCATAAGCAAAACCATATTCACTGCTGTCTAGAAATGTATTTAATGTTTTTACGGTCGCAGTGGAGAGGCCTTTCCTTTCAATCCCACATGTTCAACAAATGGAACGGGAAAATGAATCTGCTGATTCAAATTGATGAAAATACACACAGACGGTGTTTCATTTTGTTTTTGATTGCTTTGCATCAGGTGTTGCTGATTGCCCTGGGAGATCCAGGGAATGGCTGTGGACTGACATGTTCCTTCCCCTCTTGGCTCTATCCACAATCAGTTGTCATGCTCACCTCAGCACAGGGAAGGTGATCAGGCCGTCCACACAGATAAGTTTCAAGTCCATTTTCAGGGGAGTTCCCCCCCCTATCTATGTCCAATTGGGATTTGGGAATGATCACTTCTCACCTCAGCTACTTTCAGATATTTTTTTGATGGGATGATGCCACTAATGGTATTTACTTTCTGTGAAAATAAACAATTTTGGCTTATTTAAACTCACAATCTCATACGTCAATGACTGGACTGGACCACCTTTGGGGAATGATTTATTTAGCTATTAATTATTTAACTATGTATCCAAAAACTAATAATGTGTGTTCATATTTGATTAATTAAACAGAAGCTTAAGGGTTATTAGCATACTTATTACATTCCCCTATTGTCGCTACCTGATATGTCATTATTTGATTGTTGTATGCAGACACCACACTGCTTATGATTGATATGTTGTGCTGTTTTGTAAGATTCTCCTCATGAGAAAGGCTGATAATATCAATTAGATGTATGGCTGTTGTCATATCGTTAACCAAAGGCAACTGTCTGAAGGGAGTGACTGGGCACATTTTACCCAGACACCCTTCTGTTTATTGCCTGATATTCTAATAATATCCTTTCAGATGCAAAAAGCAGTTTAATGATCTTTCATTGTACCTCAACATCTGGTGCTAAGAAGTAAAAATGTTGTGTGTTCAATAACTAACAAAAAAAAAGTATAATGTAAAAGATGAATAAACTACATTGAGTTAACAAGAATTACTGGAACATTCAGTTGTCCCTGTATCTGACTCGTGAACTCAGTAGCCAAATATGCTGTGAACAAGGTTGTGGTATTCTGGATTGCCAATTTCCCAACATGTGGGAGGATGGGTTTAATCCTGTTATGTATTTATCCCACATGTTTATTATTTAGTCACAGCACTGATGTTTTAATGTTAATATCCCAACCTATGCCACGGATGTTCTATTGGACCATTAATATATTCTCTATTATGTTATACTTTTGTGTTCTAGTGTTATTGGATTTCAATAGTGACTGTGTTTTAGTAAATTTCCTTGAGCTGTGTCTCCACTAATTGAGTACTTAAAACAGTCAAGAAGCAGTCAGTTATGACTGACTGGTTCTTTTTCATACAAAGTATGATTATGCAAGAGTGGTTTAATCAGTTTTCACAGCTTATCCTTTGCTGATGCTTCATTTGTATGCAGCTTCTTACATGGCCTGCCTTTTACAGATCAGAGGTTCACATACATTACTGGGCACACGCTTTTGGTCACTGTGTCTCTCTTCAAAGAGGTGTAGCAGAACTTGGAGAAAATTTAGATCAGTACAGATGGATTAATCAATGCTTTGGTACTTCACAAAGGAAGACAGCATTCAATTCAAAGGACTTACTTGTTACCCAGACATGAAGGAGAAACGGTATCATCTCTGGATAGCTGTTTAAAGGACTATATGCTTCGCGTATTGACATTTCTTTGGAGAGCCCTTGTTTCATTGATCTGTGTACAATGTAGGAACCTCAATTATTAGATGGTGTTATAACTACAGTAAAAACAAAGTTTCACAAGTTGTTCCCACTGTCTTTGCCCATACCTGCTGTGTCAAAGTGCAAACAAAAATTGTAGAAAGGCCCATCCAGGGACGGGAGTTGAAAATTAGCTCTTGCTATAATCTCTATGTGCATCACATCAGCGGCAAACTTTGCTCTGTAGCTATGTTTAACTGCATTGTCCCTGTCAAATAAACTAATAAATAAACACAAAACCATTAATTAAATCTGAATCAAACTCAGAGAGGATTTCTCTCTCATGTCAGTAGCATCAGGGTGTTTTCTGGAAGAGATATCCTTTGCTTCACGATGAAACCTGCAAATACGCAATTAAATAAATAATGGGCATCTTTAGGGGTTTGTCTTTAAAATATGGCAAGGAGGATTTCTTCAACTCCTTATTCAAGATGCAGTTCGATAAGTTTACTGTGTAAAATGCTTCTCAAGGAGAAATAAAAAGTGAATTCCTATTAGACTTGATATTAGGGTTTGCTAAGAGGAGGCTAAAAAGCTGTCCAATTGTTGTCTTTTAGATGGTAGAGACGGATGATAAATGAGCCTGTGGAGGCAGATTTTAAACATGGTGTGGAGAATTAGACTTGATATGGATTTGAAAGGACCTCTCCACTGCATTGATCTTCATTTCTTCTCTGACATTTTTGTCTTAGTGGAGAAATTCTAAGACTCACTATCTGTAAATGAATGGTTTCAGTGCCTCACTCTAATGGAAGTTTCATTTAGATTGATTTTATTGTGCTTACCTTTTCATTTATCAACGTCACTGTGATTTTTGCATTACCTTGGAAATATTATAATACTGTCTATTAACCTTAAGTAGCTCAGAGTTGAGGGGAAATACATGCTCAATCTTGTTATTTTCATATAGGAAGTACCTACTTATTTTCTTAGATAAAACAAAAAGACAAGTGGATACTATAACATCTGTACAGTACTTGTATCCGCAGTGTTAAATGTTGGCTTTTATACTCCTTATGTCAAAAGGCAAATCTGAAGATAAAAGGATATATCCACAATTTGCAGAGGATCTTATGTATTTTCTGCTTTTATCATTCATACAGACACACTTTATTGCTTTCTGAGAATACAGATATTTTTCTAAACTATATCTCAGGATGTGTCACAGGCCTCAGCCTCTGATTTGTAAACAATTCCAACCAATATACCCTACAATGGTCTTTTCATCTTAGAGAGGACACCAAATGTATTATTTCTATGAAATGAGAAAGCCATGTATTGAAGTCATTTCAAAGGGGTATGACAGCTTTGAAACTTATGAAGCTCCCAAACAAGCTTGTGGTGCACCTAGGGCGCACAGTCAGATTTAGTACTCCTGACACGTCGTACTGGAGCACAACAGGGCAGTTGAGTCTGAATGCTTAATTTGCGGCCAATGGGATGCTTCGTCCTCAGATATAAACAAGTGCAGCAGGCCCCATTGCATGCACACTCACGTGGGGTAGTCATGGCCCGAATTGTTAAGCAGCTTGTGGAGCTCCCTTGTTAACCCCTAAAGTCGGTATACAAGCATGCATTCAAGAATGACTCCGGACCTTGGGAAATCAAGTTGTGCTCGGGAATTGAAATCGCTCTTCCAAGGATCTGGACAATGGTATGCATGTAGGTTTTCATTATCTTTGTGTCCGAGTGCCTGTTTGTATGTTGTGCTCCATGTATTCATCAGACATAGTCAGAGTATACACAAATACAGATTTATTGTGGACAGCTCCACTGGTGTGAGTCACCAACGGATCTATCACCCCACTGGATTAATTGAACTGCAGGTGAGTTGCAGCAGGATTGCATCACAGTATGTCTCTATGAAGACATGTAACAACGATATGTTAATGTCAGTTCATAAATATAATCGTCTGCTCACTCGCATATAAAAAATGTATCTACATTTACTGTCAGGTCAAAAATTAATGGCGAACGGTAGCATAGTTGGGACACAGACTTTGATAAACAATCACTTTATGAGTTGCTGGGTCTAACAACATTAGTTTAAGTCTCAGGATGGTAATGTTGCACTGTGATACTAATTTAGCCATGTGATGGTAGATGGACTTGGCAGGAGCAGAAGATGGAGCCGTCCATGGTGATGAAATCAGAGCTTTTTCACACACACGCCTTTCCACTGGCAACCTTGAAGCAATAACAAAGTAAGACTGCACATCTAGTTGAAATGACTAAAGAAGTATTTCCTGGACGCATTTTAGGGTTAGGGCTCAAATGTTACAGTTCATCCATCGAAAACCCTACTTGCACTTCCATCTGGTAGTACTTGTATTAAGTCCATGTAATGCTGGGCACAGTGGTGTATGAATTTAATGGTTTAGATTGATGTATTTTTTTCTAACATTGATATTAAAGATGTTTAAGATGCTTGCACTTCTCTCCAGCAGTCTCCTGACATTTCCCCCTGTCTGACAGGCATGTAAAATATCTGTTTACATTTTAGGTTGACACCGGTGTGCTGACATCTTCATTTCCCAAGTGACTACATGAAATAACCTTCGAGGAAAAATATATGTTTGAATCCATACATTTTATTCTTTACAATCAAGCAAGGTCTGAGGGATGACTTATTCTATACCCCCAATGTATTACACTAACTACAATATTTAGAATTACTAACCCACGAATTAAAGTAATGATTAAAATTATTTTGGTGTTCAATAGATGACACTTAAAAAATATAGTTATTGAGGTCCAACTTCACTATTAGTCCAGTGGATGTTCTGAAAGATACTTTGTCCTATAACAATGTCAGATTTTGCGAGCTTTAGTCTCTGTGTATTACACTTAACACTAGCATGTTGCTACACCTTCTAGATGTCTCAAGAGGAAGACAACAGTGGTTCATGGAGAGGAAAGGCTGAGGTTGTGACTATTTATGACATCTTTCTTGGTGCATTATCTTCACAGTAA